>NC_036852.1:5844725-5898870 GCF_002910315.2 Salvelinus sp. IW2-2015
GCCCAACAGAAGGGCCTTTCTATCGCTCGCTGCGGGCCGAGAGATTTTCAACATATGACCTCAGCGTGTGTGAATTGGCTCATTTGAGGAAGGCATACTGAGATTAAATTAGAGAGGGTGATCACATTAACAGATAGGATTTTAGTTCGTAGGCAGTCAAATGTTTTCTAATTGCAGAAGCTCCGGTCTGGAAACATATTCCTTCACGACAAAAAGAACCATTGTTCAGACATTCCAAGCACCATATTAGAAATTCATGGCTTTATTCATGGCAATTCATATGATTAATAATCGTAGAGTGATAAAAAATGAATGGGTTAGATGGAAATAAAATGGTAGGTCAATGTAATTGAGTTAACGATATTGATGTCGACATGAACAAGTTATTGAGAACAAAGTCCCACTTGATTCATGTCCCATTTATAGTGTATGTAAAATACGTCCTAATTGATTTAGCCAATAAACAATTCGTCTTTAATTTCTTTATCATGGCAGGCACAAGCCCTCATTAAAGAATGAAAATGTCACAAAATTACAATTACCATTTCAAAGGTAGCCGTCAATCTGCATCTCTGTCAATCTCTGAAGGAAGGGCCATCCGCCCACTGAGCTCTGCTCTACCAGCCATTTTTAGAATTCATCACTGTGATACTCTGGAGGTAAGAACAAGGTCTTTCAACCTCATTATACAGGCATTCACTGACATCTTAAAACATGCATTCTCTATCTGTCTGTTTTCTCTCATCGTGGTGGACACTAGTCTTGAATGTCATTTCAAAGACAAACTATCCTCGTGTCATCGTACATGTGTATTAATTGAAGTTATCAGTGACATCTTGAAATTGGTCTAATTAACTAATTAGCTTTGGCCCTTCTGATAGGTTAAGGAATTAGGATTCACTCTGATTAAATTAGGAGAAAAATGCTGAGTTCTGTGCAGGAATTCCTAGTAGACATTTAACATCACAGAATCGCCCCTATAGACGCCTACTATTTTTCTCTTTGTCAACTCAAATGTGCTTTCCTTATTCTTACAGAAAATCATTAAATTATTGTTGGACTAACGGCCGGTGCGCTGCAAATCCACAAGGTTATGAAAACAAACTTGAGGTCTATAGAATTTTTTTTTTTTTAAATGGGCATGATGTCAATCGTTAGGGACAGAAAATTATGGCCTATTTTTTATCTTTGTTCTTCCTTAAACAATTAATGGATATTTCTTTATCGTGGCAGGCCACCAAGCCCTTCATTAAAGAGTAAAAATGTCACTAAATCACAAGAAGTCGTTATACCATTTCAAAGGTAGCCGTCAATCTGCATCTCTGTCAATCTCTGAAGGAAGGCCATCTCGTCCACTGCAACGCTATCTACCAGACATTTTTAGTATTCATCAGTGTGATACTCTGGAGGTAAGAACAAGGTCTTTCAACTCATTATACAGCCTTTCATCACACATTCACTGACATCTTTAAAACATGCATTCTCTCTCTGTCTCTCCGAGCCGCCCTATGAAAGAGGCATACTGTACTTCATTAATTTTCAACAAACACAGCCATTTTACCTTTCGAAGGCCAGCCCCATGTAGTTATACGAACCATTAATCAGAGATTATGCCCCAAATCGAGCAACGTCGCTGTCTTTAGTCTTTATGAACTTCTCCCTGTGACAGACACACACACACGCACCACTCACAACACGCACACACACACACACACACACACCACACACACACACACACACACACCACACACACACAAAACCACACACACCACACACACACCACACACACACACACACACACACACACACACACAACACACAAACACACACCACACACACACACACACACACACACAACCACCCCCACACACACACACAACCACCCCCACCCACACACACACGGCTATGCTACAGTACCTGTTCAGTATTAATGATGCTCTTTAACAGGCCCCTGCGTTACATTACTGATTCCTATCAGCTCCACTGTAAGTCACCTCTGACTGCTCCAGGTGCTACAGGAAGAGCCTTATCAGGGACGATTAGAGCCCAGAGCAACTTCTCCCAAGACAGCATTTTATCTTTGATATGTATATTTCATGTGCATGTTCTCTCTCAAACCTCCTCCTTCCCCCGGCCCTATCAGTCTCTGTAAGACCTTGGCTTGTGTGACAGTCTTACAGTATGTAGGGAGTACGGGACGCAGGGCCCCTTTTCCTTACAGTAAAACCTGTGTCAGCAGGAGAAACCAACCTGGAGTGGAGGTGCACAAAAGAATAGAGACGGACCATTATCCTTCCAGTGAAACTAAAACCGTATGTTTTTCTTCTTTAAAGTCATTGAAGAAAAGTGTACAGTACCTCTGGTGACAGCTGAAGGGGAGAGTTTCTTCGGGAGGTCAGTGAAGCCGTTTCCATCCAGACCAGAGCCTTTCTTCTCTGTGGTCGTCGGGGCAGAGGTCTCCATTCTGGACATCAGAAGCTCTGAAGGAAACGACATGAGGTGGCATCGTCATTATCATTTCATTATGTGACATGTACACAGTAGGCCAATGATATGTATACAGTAGGCCAATGATATGTATACAGTAGGCCACATTATACAGTAGGCCGCATCCTCTGAAGAGATCCAATGTGTTTTCTCAACACGTTTGAAGATAAGGGTGTATTATTCTCAGCAAGCGAAGCTGAACAATCAGTTCAAATAGTGCTGATAAAAAGATCAACAGTTAAATAAGCTTTGATGGCAGCCAGGCTAGGTTACGCTAAACCCCCGTTGGAGACAGCAAACCGTAGCATGAGTCACTGGGGTCCTGGAAGAAAGCAGTAACTTAAATGAGATTTCTTTCAGGACAAAACCACTACATGTTTGCACTGCAACCAAAGATAAGCGGCTAGGTTCAACAAAGATAAACAAGCGGCGCGCTGCCCGCCAAGTCATTCTTCGTTTAGATGGCTGTTTGAGCACGTTGGTGGCTGTTTGAGAGACAGTCAGATTCACACACTGCAGGCTGGGCTCAGTTCAGTTGATATTATAGTTTGCTACACGTGCTTTATACAATATAGGGGAGGTTTTTCCTTGAACCTGTTATAAAGCCCAGGCTTAGTGTATCTATCTATCTCCCCTATATTGTGTAAAGCAGGTGTAGCAAACTATAATATCAACTGGCAGTCATCAACGTCCTCAAACAGCCATCTAAACAATTTTTCCTTCAAGGTGTTGTAAAGTCTCGGCTTAGTGTATCTAGATCATAATGGGTGTCTTATTAATAAGACTAGCCTCCAGCCCAGACTACGTGTAAGTGGGGTATGCGGCTGGTATGCGTGGGGTGTATGTGGAGATGGGGGAGGAGGAGCGGTAAACTCTCCCTCCCCTGAAGAGCTGCGACACATGGTCGTAACTGGCCGGACGGACGGGAGACGGGAGACAGAAGAGCCAGGGCTATGGGACACTACAGGTGTCAGACACCACACTAACAGATGGAAACCAACTTAAACAAATGACCAGGGGTACGCTTGATTTCTCCTGTTGGTCACCAGGGCTCTCTCCACTCCACTCTACTCTAATCTACTCTACTTCTCTGGTCTTGTCTTCTCTTCTCTTGTCTTGTCTTGTCTTTTCTTGTCTGCTCTCCTGTCCTCTCCACTATCTTGTTCCATGACACTGATGAGGAGGGCATGTCAATAAGATCCACTGATAGTTAAAAGGCTTTCAACACTCCGTGAGACTAATCCCAACCTCACCTAAATGTGTGAATGGCACATATTATTACTAGGGTGTAATGAATGACCAGAAGGGGGATTGAGCAGCTAAAAACTCTAGCCTGGCTGATGTTTACTAATGAAAACCAAAATACACCAAAGGACTGGCTGACTGGGGCATGAATGAATGACACTACACTACTGTCTCATGTGCCACATTTACCACCCTCCCCACAAAGCAGCGTCAGTGGAGAAAAAGGGCCCCTGGCCCCCCACACCTGCTAGGCTGTCTCAAAGAGACACCACAGCAGTAAAGACAGTAGACAAAGCTGTCCATCAGGCCTTTACATCCTGCCAACCCACCCAGCTTGTTCAAGGGGCAGTAAACTGTGTTTTAACAATGTAGACCTACAAATTCACTGTCTGTCCAGCGTGTTTAACTGTTTCACTCTGTTCACTGTTTGTGACTCAGTCTGTGAAAACTAAATGGGTTCTCAAGAATGGCACAAGAAGTTCAGTTCATGTCAAGTGTGTGTGTGTGTGTGAGTGTGAGTGTGAGTGTGAGTGTGAGTGTGAGTGTGAGTGTGAGTGTGAGTGTGAGTGTGTGTGTGTGTGTGTGTGTGTGTGTGTGTGTGTGTGTGTGTGTGTGTGTGTGTGTGTGTGCGTGCGTGCGTGCGTGCGTGCGTGCGTGCGTGTGTGGGCGTGCGTGCGTGTTCCTGAGAGTGTTATTTTGTGTGTGCCTTTGTGTCAAGATATGAATGTCGTATCTCTGAGGGTCATGGCTAAATCTATTGATGGTAGAAACAATAAACCATACCTTTATTAAAGTTGAAAAGCTAAATAAATAAACGTGAGAGAATAGACTAGTATTATTTTAGTAGCTAGGAGATGGTTAATTACCATGATAATAAACCCAGCAGTAGATTTAGATATGCAGCTGAGAGAAATAATGAACTTCTACCTCCTATTGTTAACCGTCATTACCTTTAAACACGACACACAATGATCCATTTAACCGTGAAAACGAACAATGCAAAGCCTTACAAAAAAGGTTATTTATGACAAAAGAACAACAACTCCTCAAACTACTTTCTCATTCGGCCTCTGTCTTTGTGTTGAAACCAATGTCTGTTTGTTTTAGCACCTCGGTCTTTAACTGATGTTCCCTCCAATACGGTTCAGCTCTCCTTTCCTTTCAGGAGCTCTGAGAGAAGAAGAAGCTCAACCCTCTTCCTGGCTTTTTGTTTTGTTTTAGGTATTGCAATTTTGTACCGGGTCTATCCCATGTGTCTCTAAACCACACCCTACTAGAGCTACAAAGGGTAAAGATTTAATGCGCTGTATTCTGTTCCTACTCTTCAACTATTGTATATTTAACATGGCCTCGGTACTTATGAGTCATTGTAGTTTCAGGTCATTAAAGCGTAATAATCAGGAAACTGTCTGAATAAGATGGGAATGGAAAGATGTTCCTCATCCCTATGAGAGTGAGAAGTGATTGAGTACAGTTATCCAGTTAACCCACTGTCCAGTCCACTTCCTGTGTGCAAACACAAGTAGACAAAACACAGCTTAAACATGCAAGGCCAGCTTTAACCACTCATAGCTAAACCAAAGGAGACTTTCCTCTTGTTGATCTAATCCTCTTTTCACTAACAACCTCTTAATTCCAAGAGCAGAAATTAACTAAGCGTTAGCCATGATCGTTAGACCGTTAGACATAGTTGTATGAAAAAGAATCTTGGACAAAAAGTATTGTATCGTATGGTTAATTATGAGCAACAAAAATATCTGGGTGTAGTTCTGAGTTACTCTGACATGCATGTATTATTCTTGTAAGAAATGTCCTAGGATTCAAAATGGCCTGCCGTGAGAGAGAAGGGTATTCCCAGTGTCTGGAAAAATGTATGTCTCTTCATTCCAAGTGCTGGTCTCCTGCTTTACCGGAGCAGAGTGCAGTTTGGCACATCACAGAGTATTACTTATAGCTTCCCACAAACCATCACCACGCTCAGTTATTACACCGCGAGCTGTCAGCCAAACAAATGACTGTGACTGAACACTGAAAGGTCACAGTAGTGCAGTAAAATCACAGAGCAGAGTCAGGCCCACTACCGAGCCTCTCTCTGAAGGGACTGAGGCACGGGAGTCGGGCACTTTCTGGAATTTATGGTTACGTGTACCCTCTTCTGAAAAATGGTAGTCTCGTAAAAGCAGCCCACATACTGCTTATGACTATAAGCACAAGTGGGAGATCACTTGTGGCGGCGTTTGAATACGAAGAATCTTTATTATTTGGAGTACTGTATGTTTGCAACATAGACTATATGCAGAAAATGTTCAAGTTAAACAAGGTTGTTGTGCCTAACAATTTGAATAGGTGAATCATTTCCCTCTCAAAAGGCCCACCAAGGGTCTTCTGAGAACACACTCTGAGGAGTGTTTTAGTCACCGGATGAGTCTCTAGCCTAGAAACGTTTTATTACAACAAGGGCTATCACAGACACAAGAGCAGTGGCGTGTATTCATGGATGCCAAGGGAAGCCAGGCATCGCTAAAACATTTACCATGAAAACATTTGAAAAAAACATGAAATAATGTATCTTTCGTCTCTCTGTGTTTCATAATATTCCTTCAATTTGCAAGAGGTTGAATGTATCTCACTGGAGAAAGCATCCGGGTGAGAGAAACAGCTCCCCTCTGTCTCTGTATGTGTAGCCCATCTATATGATGCTGTCTGGTCAAAAAGAGTATGACATTTTTGCTGCCCATAGGGAATGCAAGGGAAGCCAGCAAGAATTTGGCTTTGAGCTAAATTGAGTGAGCTGAGTGAGCTGTACCGTGAATGGTCCTGGCTCACCAAAAAAAGTGTCAAGGGAAGCCAGTTTGGATTTGGCTTCACTTCAATCACATCACATCGAGATCAATACATCATTGACAGAATCAACTTGAATTGTTGCATCTCGTTGTGTTGTTGTCCGGTGGCTAGCTAGCTAGCTAAAATTGGCCCTTTTCTAAATTAGCTATGGATGGAGATAGGGATTTGGACTTGTGATTTGACTTAATTCTCCATACTGGTTAATGATTGTAACAGTGATTCTGATCCAACCATAAATTCATACATTGTGGCCATGGCCTGAGAGAATGGAAGTTCAATATGTAGCTAGATGTAGAAGGCTAACATTAACTAGCTAACGTTGCCCATAAAAAGGGAGTTAGGCTAGTGAGCAAGTATTTTAGCCAGGTAGCCTAGGACAACAAAAAGAAAAGTGTGTACTCTATGATTAGTCATCAGATCGTTCCATCAACATAAAAAAGACACGCACGCACGCACGCCGCACGCCTGCAGCACCACGCACGCACGCACGACGCCGCGCGGCACGCACGCACGCACGCACGCACGCACCACAGCACGCACCACACACACCACACACACACCACCACACACACACACACACACACACACAACACACACACACTCACACACATCACACACCACACACACACACCACACACAACACAACACAGCACTACTCAAAATCCAGTATACTGTACAGGCAACAATCATATTTCAGCTTGCAATTGATTGGACAAAAATAGTTTTTGGTATTTTTAGTTGTACTGGTCAGACTAGAGCAGACGGTGATTTAATGAGTATTGAAATGTTTGAAGTTGAAAATGGTGCTCGGAATAAGTGGAGGCAGCTCATGTTTTCTTTGAGGATTGCGGTACTCTCCGTGGTTTCTAGAAGTCAGTAGTTGTTTAGTGGTGCGAAAATGTGGAACATATAACTTGCTTTGCTATCAGCTGTTAACGTCATGTAACTGTCTGTTTACATGGCAGATATGCTTGAAGTGGGCTTCAACCGGACATGAGGTTAACTCTCTGGTTGTTGTGAAGAAACAAAAGGTGTGGTTTGAAGATTCAGTCTGCAGCCTGGCTATATATCAACAGGTGGCAAGGTCCAATGACTACGGTCAGAGCAAGCAACGCATTAATCACAAATGTATCCTGGTGCTTGGGCGTCACAGTGATTTTACCCACGCCACCACCGCTAAGAGCAGTCGGAGCCTGGAATCCCACACTGAATCACGCTATTGCACTATCACACATCCCATATCATTATTAGTTTCACTTCAATTGGTGTGTCACTTCAATTAGTGAAGTGACAATAGAGAAACGAAGCATGATTCAGTTAGCAGAATCCTCCAAGTCAGACGCAGTCAATGCATGCAGACAGAATGGCTGCACGAACTAAGGCGATGTGGGTGCACTTGTGGCGTCGATCGGGGTGGACAAGCTGATGCTCCTCTCACCGTTCTCACGGGCGTCTCATCTCTGGCGGTCTGCTAATGAAGTGAGGGAATCACGAGGAGACTTATGGTTGTGGTCATGGCTTGTTGTGGACCAGACGCGAGCAGAGAGGAGGCGGGACCGAAAGGAGAGGAGCCCCGTGGATAAGAACCCATCCCCTGCCTGTAAGTGCAGTATCCTGTGGGTGATCTCTTCAGGTCCTGGCAATGCCATACAGATGTTGAGCTTACAGCTCCAACTCCACTTCAGAGGAGAAATCACCTACTAGAGGAATAGCCTGTCACCGTGAATCAGCCCAAAGAATGACTGCTCCTCTCTCATCTGCTCGAGATATAGGCCTCTTCAGGCAAAGAGGAGGAGGCTCTCGTCTCTAAACACAGATTCACAGTAGCAAACAGGGCTCGCTCCTCTATGTGTATTTCCCAGAGCAACGAGGGTAAAGCCCTGGCCCTTCATATCCCTGATCAACAATGAAATGGCATGTGGGCATTGATTAACCGCTTGGTATCACCGCTATGCCTTTTCATCCGGAGTCCAAATGGTGTGTTAAACTGTGTTACACACCTCATGTTTTAGTTACAGTTTAGACTCCTTCCGTCATCTCTGCTGTTGGCAGCTGAGGCTCTAAAAGGGTGAGCAACTGTTCATCCCCAAAACGCCACCCTGATCAGCAACGCCCTYATCTCCCCATTTAGCACAACATTAACCTCTTAACCAACCAGTAAGCTCCTGCTCAGAGGAAGCTGTCGCCATGACAGGGAAACACCACAGCCAGAGGGATCTCTTCAAACACCCTTAAGCCATGGCTGTAACCACTCTCCAATCCACCAGCCACAGCTGCCAAACAGCGGCATAACAGAGTGAAACACACACAGCTCACCTTAAAGCCATGCGGTACTAATGGCTACTGACACAGTTGAAGGCCCAGTGACCCCAGCYAGGCTCTGTTGCTCAATGTGAAGGCATGAGGGCCCACAGGATGAAGACTACTACTGCCTCTGTCAGTCCTTGGTTGCGTCCCAAGTGGGACCCTACTCCCTATATAGTGCACTGCCCTATGGACCCTGGTCAAAAGTAGTGCACTAAATAGGGAATGGGTCGCCCTTTAGGATGCAGTCCTTGCCTTCAACAGGGAGGAGTGAGGCCTCAGAGGGCCCACGGAGAGCCCCAACCAGGTTCTGACCCTGCGCCTGATTGTAGGAGCTGGGAGCTGAGTGTGCTGCCTTGTGGGGGGAAGAAGGCAAAGGGGATTGATTGCTAAGGGATAACACATGGGCTGGGTGTATACCACATGTAAGACAAGCCCTGTCCTGGGTTCTTTAGACTGTCAGTAAGGAGTTTGTGGCTTGGCAGCATTTTAACGCTGATCTAATACAGAACCCCTACAGGCAGGATTTGGGTTGCCTGCTTTGAAGCTATTCAGCGCTGACAAATAAGTTATCACATCTCACGTTTCTTCCCTTGCCATGGCCAAATCATGAAGGCATTTATTTATGCGAAATCAAAACTACCCTTTACCCTCTGACACCACCTGTTTACTTCTTTTCACTGCACGAGGACATTTCTATTACTGATATCACGCACGCACGCACGCACGCACGCACACACACACGCACACGCACACGCACACGCACACGCACACGCACACACACACACACTCCCTGTTGCTGTCAAAAAGAGTCCGAAGAGACCAACAGGGCTATAGCGTCCCTTCAGGAATTAATTAACTGGTGAATCAAAGCAGAGCCATACTACATTAAATACAGTACTGAGGACGAGGAGCAGAGGAGGAGAGAGGCCCATGTCCCCTGTGGCCCTCTGGTCCAGACCTTTGATTTCTCATGTCTCTTGGTGTGTGTGTGTGTGTGTGTGTGTGTGTGTGTGTGTGTGTGTGTGTGTGTGTGTGTGTGTGTGGTGTGTGTGTGTGTGTGTGTGTGTGTGTGTGTGTGTGTGTGTGTGGTGTGTGTGTGTGTGTGTGTGTGTGTGTGTGTGGTGTGTGTGTGTGTGGTTGTGGTGGTTTGCGTGCGTGCCGTGCGTGCGTGCGTGCGTGGCGTGCGTGCGTGCGTGCGTGCGTGTGTGTGTATGTGTGATGTATATTGGTCTGTGTGTAATGTCTTGTCATGTGTGTGTAATCTGTGATGCCATTGCATGAAACGGAGCTCTGTTTTCATCATGTATAATTGCATTTGCGTTAAAATAGATTTTTCTGCATATGATACAGTATCTTAGTATGAGGGGCACAACTGGTTGTGATTGATTACTAACAATTAGAATCTAGATTATGCAAAAACAAAGATGAGAGAGAGAGAGAGAGAGAGAGAGAGAGAGAGAGAGAGAGAGAGAGAGAGAGAGAGAGAGAGAGAGAGAGAGAATAATGGAGGCAGTCTAGCTGTGAGACCAAACTGATTCTGGAGTTGAGCTCTGTGTTGTTGACGTCTGACCCTGCTCCTGTGGAGTGCTGAGAGAGAAAACACAACTCACTGTTTGTTTGATCTAAAGAAATTAAATAAATATGACCTGTAGATATCCTCAGACACATTGGTTGAGCTGAGACTCTTAAGAGCTGCAATTTTAATATATTATTAAGATGGTCTTATAATGCAAGATACATCCCAGCTAGCACATTTCATTCCTTGGAAGTTGTGGGAACGTACGTTTTAGGTTTCCCATCGATTCTGGGAATGAAGCCATGAGTTTCCTGACTGGTAAAAGGGAAAGTATTTCAAACGTTCTGAGAATGGAAGTAAAAATATGGCATGATCTGGGAAAGTTCATTTTTTTAGGTTGCAGGGAGGTTCTTAGAATGTTTTACTGTGGTTCCCTGAAAGTTTTCCTGGGAGGTTTTATTAATGTTCTGAGAACTAATATTATAGTTTATTTGAATAATTATTTAACGTTCTTAGAACATGTTTCAATAAGACCTAAAAATACTGCTAGCTTGAGTTAACAGTTTTGAACTCCGACAGAAATGAATTTGCTTAGACAATCATGCAAACACATTTCTTTTTTATTGTGGGAGATTTCAGGGGGATTCAAACCTATAATCTTCAGCTTGCATGCCATGTTTTTTTTTTTACTCATACAGAGCTGGTAATTTTTGTCTATTCAAACAGACCTCATTTCAAAGGAAACAAGCACTTATTAAGATCTGGTGTAGCCAATTATTGGGCGTGGCCAACACTGCTGAACACGCTTAACAAGATAGAGGATAGAGAGAGATTTGTTTACGCTGAGAACGGAAAGTATATGTTTTTAAATAACATTCTTAGAACGTTCTTTGAGTGATACTACTGTTTTCTTGCAGTTTTAATGGAACGTTTTCTGAAATGTTCTGAGACCATGGCTTTAAATAGAACCATGATGAAACTTATAGAAAACGTGATGCAGAATTACTCAAATTGCCGCAGAAGAATGTTCTCGGAACAATTTGAGAACGTTACTTAAATAGAACCATGAGGAAACGTGTAAGAAATGTTATGCTGAAGTACTGAAATTCACACCTAAGAAACATGAATGTTATGCGCTAGCTGGGTATCCTGCACCATTCCTAGAACATTGTGGGAAGGTCGTATGCAAAATAACCATAGGACAACCACACTCTCACCAAGCTCTAACAAACATATGGTTCTCAGAATACTATGTGCTGGCTGGGATTTTGGCCTCTTTTTTTGTTAACATTTTTGCAAATTAAACAAAACTTATATTAGACAAGGCAGTGTAACGAGCAGATAAATAGTTGATGGAGGCTAAGTTAAACAATGGAATTAAACAAAGTTTGATTAATCTTCAAATTCCCTCCAAAGATATCAATTGGTTTGACCTGAGCCAGATGTGATGTGGTGTTGAGAGGAATAGTACAACAATGTTCACGCCTTTGTCTGAGCCAAAGCTGTAGACACAGCCAAGCTGGATAACTGTAGAATACCGTTTACATGAAGGTGAAAATTCATGGTATTAACACTGACAGTTTCAAACTTTACGGTCATAGTTTTTCCTCTGAAAAACGTCTAGCTAAAACCTGACAAAATCGACTCACTTCACATGATGTAATCCATAAGGACTATTCCATAAGAAATATGTGAGGTGAGCCATGTTTCTTAGTGGTTCTAGTGTTGTCCCCTTAGGACAGAGACAGTTAATGCTGCCTTGTCGATAGAGCCATAGCACGCTGGAGACACAACACACACACACACACACACACACACACACACACACACACACACACACACACACACACACACACACACACACACACAGCCTCCAGGGAGACTGCTGTGTCCGGGCCTCTCTGAAACAAACCAAAATATTAGTTTTCTGGAGGGTATGGCAGCAATTACTGCTCTTTGCTGTGTGGTAAGAAGGGAACCTCTGAGATAGAGAGAGAGAGAGAGAGAGAGAGAGAGGGAGAGAGAGAGAGGGGAGGGGGAGAGTAAGTAAGCATTCCATTGTTAGTCTACACCTGTTGTTTACGAAGAATGTGACGAATAACATTTGATTTGATTTGAGAGAGGGAAGGAAGGGGGTAGTCGTGGGATGTGTTTTAGTGTAGTTTGATTGTAAATGCCCACTTCTTAACAGTTGGACATCAGATAACGTAAAAAAAAAAAAAATGAATACAATTAAAGATAACCGTGTATACTGTAGGTATCTCATACTACTTTCTCATCTTTTCAAACAGGCAGAAATAAGAATAAGATAGCATTCAATAGAAAGTTTATTTCACTACATGGTAATGCCTACGGTTTAAGCCTTAACCAACCTGTTATTTCTAGTGTTTAGCCAGTGGCATTTCCCTTCACCTGCCTGAATGACTTCCTAGGCCAAATAGCTTCATTGGTGCTGTGTTCTTGTTTATGGGGGATAAGATACTTTTCAGTCCTCTCAGTGGGGAGTTTGACTCACTTTTCATTCAGACATCTCCCCTGCTCCTCGCTCTCTCCTGAATACCAGACTCAACTTCTATTCCACTTTTTCAAACACTTAAGAAACCAGGAAGTCCCCCTCTTTTTGTCTGTGTTCTCTGGAGAAGAGAAAAGCTAGCAAAATCAATAAAGGCATTCGTGGAGTGGGCCAGCGGTGTGAAAACGGCTGCAGAATGGCTCTGCTTGGTGAGTGTCTACGTCCCAAATGACACCATATTCCCTATCTAGTGCACTGCTTTTGACCAGGGCTGGATAGGATGCCATTTGAGAGGCTGAGATGAAAGTGGGGGTAGGTTGATGACCGCAGCACCAAGCATCAGTCCCCTTTGAATAATGTGAAAGGCCCATCATTTCTTTAAATCTTTTCAACTCTTCGCTGCCTGACTGCTGGAAGTCTTCATCCTGCACAATAGAAAATGCACAAAAAACWTTTTTCTAATGCAAATGAACTAAACCAACCGACGGGCCATTCACATAAAAACACACACACGTCCCAGGCCAGAACCAACTCTGTGGTTACATATTAGAGGAAGGTATTGATTTATTTACAACCTTTTTTAATATTACTCATCTTCGTACATTTTGATTATAATGCTTATATCTACTAACAACCAGCCCTAGCTTATTTTCTCTCAAATAAAGATAAGACTATTAGCAAAAGCATATTAAAATGTTGTTTCATGTTTTGATTGCAATTTATTCACAAATGAATAACACACCAGGGAAACATTAACAATGCATATTAATTGCAGCCATTGAAATGCACAGCAATGTACATTTTCTGCATTGGGTGTGACTGCTAATGACTCTCAGTAGCAAACACACGAACTTTTTGCGAGTTGGATACCTTTCAGATTGAGGGGATTTAGGAAGGGTCTCTTTCATTCAAGCAGGCTAAACTCACGAAAGCTCAAGTTAAAGCTAGAATCCTTAATTGAAACAATAACAAAGCGAACATCCAGCCTCTGTTTTGGTAAAAAGCTGAGGGATGGGCCTGGAGAAATGTAACCACTCTCAAATTCATATGCATAGTTATGGATGCAAGGACTGGCCATCCATGGTATCAAAATGATGGTTTTAACCATGTTTTGAGGTTTTACAGCGTTTGTTACATTTACATTTTTTACAAATATTGGACTAAAACAAGCTTATATTTGGGGTTATGATGGGGTACGACAGTTGAACTAAACCCATAAGGCATTTATAAGTTATATTCTTCAAGAATCAATGGGTATATCATACATTTTTTTTAAGTCAAAAAATTTATGTAGTCACTAAGGATTCTAGCTAAGCAACAATAGGGCTGATGTCTCCTGCACAGTTTTGAGCGCATCTACTGACAAATGGATAAAGTTGCAGCGCAGAATTTGTGACATTCCAATGTCAAGTCAGGTAAGTTGAAAGTGGAAATGTTTGAAGTAACTCCGAATGGGCAGTTMTCTCTCATCTATATGGCTCATGTTCACAATTTTCATAGTTTTTATTTATTCTGTATGGTCAATATAAAAAAAAGACGCTATTTTAATAGGTTACGTTTAAATACCATTTTAGGCAATTCAATGTAACAATTTCAAATGTGCACTAAAATTTATATTTCAAATGATTTACTAGCCTATTCATAATAAGAATAATCTTCTAATAATGAATAATAAAGATGATTTCCAGAGTTCATCATCACATGCATGTCCAGTCCACCTACCCCAGTGGTGATGCCTGTGGTCGGTATGGTCCGAGTCTGACCCGGTGCGTCTCCCTCCGTTCTGTTTGTCCACCAGTTCTGTACAAGTTTCAGCAACGCGATCGAAGATTACCGTTAGGTCAAACTTTCTCGGTCAAAAAGCAAGAAGTAACAAACTCCTTCCAATGCAAGGATGAAATCCATAAAGTATAATCTAGTAGCCTAAACACGATCAAGACTAACTACAATCCTCTTCCCAACTTCTCATAAAGTTCACCGTAGAGTTTATGTGCGTTGTCTCAACTTTTACAATCCATCACTGAGAATAACGAAACAAGTTTTTGTAATCGATCCTCCCTTACTAAGAACACATTGCAGGATATCGAACTTTGTAGCCTAAAGAGGTCTGAAAGGTTTGAGGGTGGTTCGTTCTTCGTCAGAAATGTGGTTTTGAGACGCCAGGCTGATATGTTTTCAATCTGGTCCCCCTCATTCTCTCTCCTCCTCTCTCTCTTCTCGCACTCGTCTCTAGCTCTCTGGTGAGTATTACCATTTGCTGTACCAGATGGGCCGGTCTAGCCAAACCAACTAAGGCTCAAGGTTTAGGGAAAAGTTGTATAAAGTTTCACCATTGTTTAATATTAGGTGATTGTCCTGCATCCAGAGCTCCCCATACGATGTTAGTGTCTCAGCCAATTAAAAGATACATGTTTTAATTATAATGTTTTATTTAAAACATATTAGACTAGTTTGTATGTGTAGGATATGTTATGTGTAGATAGGCCTTAACATTAACAAATAATTGCATAATAATAAGATTACATTTAGATAAATGAACAAACTGGAGTCATGTTGTGAGCTGAAATGAATGCAATTTATTTATCCTCAACAGTGAACAACCAACGTCCTTGTCACCGGAATTCCAGCCCCTCTTACTACCTCGAAGTGCAGACACTGAAACGTGTGTAGCCCAATTTAACGAATTACATAAATTATAACAAATATGATCATTAATGCCTATTTGGAATATTGGAGCCAAGAAACCAAATCTGCCATAACAAGGTAATTACCCTAATGTATGCTATAGGTATTTAATCTTACTCTAATTTATTATTAATGTATTAATTTGGACAATCATATCCATCCACGGCATGTTGTCTAGCCCAATTCTTTAGAGCACCTGTGTTTGGATAATTTTTTTCGTTGAGCGGTTATTAATCAATCGAACTAACGATTTTGGACATTTGTAGAATATAGGTTTATTTAATTTCTAGAATTGATTCTAACAAACAAATGGATGATGTCCATTGCTTCTTAGACCATTGAAATGTTTTATTTACATGGCAGAACTGTATTTATTGTGTACAGGCCTAGTGGTCATTGACACATTTTGAAAGGCCCTCTTCCAGTAATTGCCGTGATTGTTGCAGACAGCACAGCACGGGCCCGTTTCCTTTCTCACCATTCTGACTAGTTCCGGTCTAAAATTCAGTTAGTGTTTCAAAACAAGCATATAGGTAGGCCTACGGTCTGTCACTTCATAACTCAGTCGTTAAAAAATATATTCATATATTAATAATGTGTGTGGTGAGACACCAATAGAACATAACTGTGTTGTGTTGTATTTAACCAATAGTCCAATAGCAAGGCTGAATATGGTCATTTCATATAAAATAACGACATCTAGTGGAGCAAAAGATAACTTGCAAGGACAAAGACATTTAGAGAGCTATCAATAGGCCTTCCTTGGGCATTTAGGGGCCCCGTAGCTTCCAGGTTTACAGTGCAGAACATTTTAAATCAAATACAATTTATTCTAAGTAACCCCATCCATCATGGTAGAGATCGGTGCGTTCTACAACCCACAGGGCAAACTTTAGAACTCATAGAGGCCATAGCAGTGCACTGTGTGCCCATGCCTGTTTTTAAAGGTTTGTTCACAAGTGCCAAGTGACATACGCCTTATTCTTGTGCCAGAAGATCGTAAAGGCAGGAATTTTAATGAGTATCTTAGCATCCTGTCATCAGAAGAAAATAAAACAAGAGAGAGGAGGGATAGAGGCCTTGGGAGGAAGAGGCAAAGAGGTGTCAGAGTTAGGGTGTGGTTGGTGGTTGCACAGTGAAGTTGTTGTGAGATCATACTTGTGAGATTTTTCCGTATGATCTCACACAGTCCTAAATCAGCACCACCGCCTGCTGTATACCCATAGAGCCAATGAAGCCATTGTTGCGTGCAGCTGTGGGTTTTCAAAATCCGTTTTTTTTGCGTGTATTAGAAAACAATTTGAAAATGAGGATGGTGAGCAAAGGGGTTTCTACACTGCATAATACATTTAAATACTATTGTTTCTTGTGAATGATACATGATAAAATCAGTCTTTTTATCGGAAAATGTTCCGTTTTCGTTCTAATTTCCAGCCGTCCACCTTGCTATTCCACATTACACCACATAGCGGCAGTAAGTCTCCTGTTGTTGATACGTTGACCCTTCCTGAGATATTCGTGACCATATTTCCATGTTTTTGAGTGCGTTAATACTGCTTCAGTATCTGGTCCTCTGTAGCTCAGTTGGAAGGGCATGGCTCTTGCAATGCCAGAAGTGGGTGCAATTCAAATGTATACACCCGTTACTGTTTGTCGCTTTGGATAAAAGTGTCTGCCAAATGGAATATATTATTATACAGTGCCTTCATAAAGTATTCAGACCCGTTGACTTTTTCCACATTTTGTTATGTTACAGCCTTATTTTTAAATTGATTAAATAAATAAAAATCCTCAGCAATCTATACACAATACCCCATAATGACAAAGCGAAAACAGGTTTTAAGAAATGTTTGCAAATGTATATATATATAAAAAAATACATAAATACCTTATTTACATAAGTATTCAGACCCTTTGCTATGAGACTCGAAATTGAGCTCAGGTGCATCCTGTTTCCATTGATCATCGTTGAGATGTTTCTACAACTTGATTGGAGTCCACCTGTGGTAATTTCAATTGATTGGTCATGATTTGGAAAGGCACACACATGTCCCACAGTTGACAGTGGATGTTGACAGTGCATGTCAGAGCAAAAACAAAGCCATGAGGTTGAAGAACTCCGAGACAGGATTGTGTCGAGGCAGACATCTGGGGAAGGATACTGAAACATTTCTGCAGCATTGAAGGACACCCAAGAACACATTGGCCTCCATCATTCTTAAATGGAAGAAGTTTGGAACCACCAAGACTCTTCCTAGAGCCGGCCACACTGAGCAATCGGGAGGTGACCAAGGTGACCAAGGACCCGATGGTCACTCCGACAGAGCTCTAGAGTTCTTCTGTGGAAGAACCTTCCAGAAGGACAACCATCTCTGCAGCACTCCACCAATCAGGCCTTTTTGGTAGAGTAGCCACTCCTCAATAAAAAGCACATGACAGCCCGCTTGGAGTTTGCCAAAAGGCACCTACAGGACTCTCAGACCATAAGAAACAAGATTCTCTGGTCTGATGAAACCAAGATTCAACACTTTGGCCTGAATGCCAAGTGTCACGTCTGGAGGAAACCTGGCATAATCCCTACGGTGAAGCATGGTGGTGGCAGCATCATGCTGTGGGGGTGTTTTCCAGTGGCAGGGACTGGGATACAGACTGTGGCGAAGGTACACCTTCCAACAGGACAACGACCCTAAGCACACAGCCAAGACAATGCAGGAGTGGTTTCGGGACAAGTCTCTGAATGTCCTTGAGTGGTCCAGCCAGAGCCCGGATTTGAACCCGATCGAACATCTCTGGAGAGACGTGAAAATAGCTGTGCAGCAACGCTCCCCATCCAACCTGACAGAGCTTGAGAGGATCTGCAGAGAAGAATGGGAGAAACCCCCCAAATACAGGTGTGCCAAACCTGTAGCGTCATACCCAAGAAGACTCCAGGCTGTAATCACTGCCAAAGGTGCTTTCATAAAATACTGAGTAAAGGGTCTGTATACTTATGTAAATGTGATATTTCTGGTTTTTGTTTTCAACAAATTAGCAAAAATCTCTAAAAACCTGTTTGTGCTTTGTCATTATGGGGTATTGTGTGTAGATTGATGAGGAGAAAAAACAATTGAATCCATTTTAGAATAAGTCTGTAACAAAATGTGGAACAAGTCAAGGGGTCTGAATACTTTCCGAATGCACTGTCTATTGTTGGGTGGTCCTTTGCGTGGGGTGATGTAAGTTTCCTTTAACAATCAGTCTTCCAGATAGATGACACAGACACAGGAACTTTGGTATAAAACTCTTTAGTAATAAAATGCAATTGCAGACAGAGATTCACATACTGAGTACCTCAGTAGTCTATAGTAAACATCTGTGTTGCGAAACAGGAGACAACACTCTTTATACAACCTACCGTCAATCAATATCTTTAACAATTGTTGCATTGGATTACATACAAAGTATCTAAGATGAGAAAAACATGTCTAGACTCTGTTTTTCACTCTACTATCTTGGCCTTGAGCCTGCGTGACTTATCAGCAGCTGCAGGCAATTCTCAGCTGAGAACTAAAAGCAGTACATGTCCATTTACCCAGTACTTTTCCATCATTGGCTCGTTGCAAGCATACAAAGGTTATCACATATACAGTTGAAGTCGGAAGTTTACATACCACCTTAGCCAAATGCATTTAAACTCAGTTTTTCACAATTCCTGACATTTAATCCTAGTAAAAGAAGTCCTGTTTTAGGTCAGTTAGGATCACCACTTTATTTTAAGAATGTGAAATGTCAGAATAATAGTAGAGAAATTATTTATTTCAGCTTTTTTTCTTTATTCCATCATTCCCAGTGGGTCAGAAGTTTAAAAATACACTCAATTAGTATTTGGTAGCATTGCCTTTAAATTGTTTAACTTGGGTGAAACGTTTCGGGTAGCGTTCCACAAGCTTCCACAATAAGTTGGGGAATTTTGTCCATTCCTCCTGACAGAGCTGGTGTAACTGAGTCAGGTTTGTAGGCCTCCTTGCTCGCACACACTTTTTGAGTTCTGCCCACAAAATTTTTATGGGATTGAGGTCAGGGGCTTTGTGATGACCACTCCAAATCCTTGACTTTGTTGTCCTTAAGCCATTTTGCCACAACTTTGGAAGTATGCTTGGGGTCATTGTCCATTTGGAAGACCCATTTGCGACCACAGCCTTAACTTCCTGACTGATGTCTTGAGATGTTTGCTAAAATGTATCCACATAATTTTCTCATGATGCTATCTATTTTGTGAAGTGCACCAGTCCCTCCCTGCAGCAAAGCACCCCCACAACATGATGCTGCCACCCCTGTGTTTCGCGATTGGGATGGTGTTCTTTGGCTTGCAAGTCTGCCCCTTTTTCCTCCAAACATAACGATGGTCATTATGGCCAAACAGCCTTTCAGGTTATGTCGATATAAGAACTTGTTTACTGTGGATATAGATACTTTTGTACCTGTTTCCTCCAGCATCTTCCCAAGGGGTCTTTGCTGTTGTTTCTGGGATTGATTTGCACTCTTTCGCACAAAGTACGTTAATCTCTAGGAGACAGAACGCGTCTCCTTCCTGAGCGGTATGACGGCTGCGTGGTCCCATGGTGTTTATACTTGCGTACTATTGTTTGTATCAGATGGACGTGGTACCTTCAGGCATTTGGAAATTGCTCCCAAGGATGAACCACTAATGGAAATCTACAATTTCTTTTCTGAGGTCTTGGCTGTTTTCTTTTGATTTTCCCATGATTGTCCAACAAAGAGGCGCTGAGTTTGAAGGTAGGCCTTGAAATACATCCACAGATACACCTCCAATTGACTCAAATGATGTCAATTAGCCTATCAGAAGCTTCTAAAGCCATGACATAATTTTCTGGAATTTTCCAAGCTATTTAAAGGCACAGTCAACTTAGTGTATGTAAACTTCTGACCCACTGGAATTGTGATACAGTGAATTATAAGTGAAATATTCTGTCTGTAAACAATTGTTGGAAACATTTACTTGTGTCATGAACAAAGTAGATGTCCTAACCGACTTGCCAAAACTATAGTTTGTTAACAAGAAATTTGTGGAGTGGTTGAAAAACGAGTTTTAATGACTCCAACTGTATACAGTAATCATGGCACCGGTGTAGCCCCACACCCGACCCCCAGGGTAACACCCAACATTCCCCCCTTTGAGGCTACCTAGTCTCATATAACCACGTACAGAAATCGACGTTAATCATCTGGAACTTTTAACCATTCACATATAGGTAGTATAGTAATCATCCTCTCGGTCAGTTGGGCAGCAAGAGGGTCGTAGTTGGGGTCAACACCAGTGGCATCATAGTATTCATCATAGGAGGCAGGTAAAGCCAATACCATTAAACCAGGCATGGTCTTCTTCACTGCCCATTTACCAAGACAACAAAAAATCTAAACATAGCAAAAGTCTATCAACACAGGAACTACAAATGATTAGATACCCATTCAAATCTGTCCCATAACATTTCCAAGTTTCACAGTGAACCATTTACCCATCCTGGTCAGAACATCATCGTCACTGGGGCTGAGAGTATTAGAGAGCTTAGACATATCAAGCAGAATTTTGGTCATGTTATCAGAGGAGTCAGGAAGTAACATTACGCATTCGTCAAAATGAACACCGCAGTCCCGTTTGGGGAGACTTTTATACCTAAGTCTCGAACAAACTTTACCCACACGTGTTCACCCACACAACAAGTAGTGTGGATAGAGCCAACACAGTCAACCACCAACGACCACATGCTGTCGTCTTCCCTCTCTTATACACCCTAAGGGTTTGTTTATTTACAACATAACCTTGCTGATCATGTAAAACAGTTGGTTCTTCAGGGCTTTGGTCTTGCCCTTCATCTTTTTCAAGTCTTTGGTCTCGACCCACATCTGCTTCTGCCTCTTGTTTCAGGCTGTGTCTGGCTCCATCCATGTGGGCTGATCACCTTCTGGCAGTGGGACAGGTGGTGCCGGCCGGACCTTTCCTGAACTCTGACCGACATTGGTGTTGCCATGGCTACCTTGAATGGCCCCATCCATCTTGGCTGGTCCCATTTTCTCTTGTGGACCCAGATTTTGACCCAGTCTCCAACCTCCACAGGCAGGTAGTCGGGGTCCTCACCTGGTACCTCCTCCTGAGCTTTCCTAGTGTGAGAGTGGAGAGATCTGATAATAGTAGTTAGCTCTCATGTCCTCCAAGTGTTCTACTTCAGCTAGAGTGAGGTCTATGTGTCTGTCAGCCATGGGTCTGTGTGCGGGAACATTCATGTGTCTTCCTGTCAACATTTCATGTGGTGTACACCCAAGCTTTTATTTACATTACTGGGTATTTTCATTAACACCAGTGGTAAACAATCCACCCAAGATTTCTTGGTGGAGGGGCATGGCTTAGCTAACCCTTGTTTAATGGATTGGTTAGCTCTCTCCGTAACCCCATTACTCTGGGGGTGGTAGATGGACACAAACTTCTGGTCCACTCCCATGATTATGGCTAACTGCTTCACTACATCACCAGTGAAGTGGGTACCATTGTCTGCAGATAAAGCCTCAGGAACACCAAATCTAGCTATTATCTCCCTCACTAGTAGCTTTGCTACTGTCTCAACATCACAGTGTGTGGTGGGAAATGCCTCCACCCACCTGGTGAACCTGTCAATAAGGACTAAACAGTATATTTTCCTTTCTTATCTTTCTGTAAGATCTATACAATCCATGGCAACATGGACAAATGGTCCTCTTGGCGTAGGGAAATGACCTGGTTTCAGAGGAGTTCCTTTGGCAATGTTAAATTGCATGCACGTAGCACATCGAAACAGAAACTGTTTCACATGCTGAGTCAAATTTGGACAAAACCAATCCAAAGAAATTACCTCTATCATATCCCCCCTTGAAAAATGGTCCATACCATGGGCCACTTGGCAAACAGAGGCGACAAGACAAGCCGGCAGACACGGTCCACCAGACAGAGTCCGTCTCCAAGCCTTAGAAACGGGGTCAAGTTTACAACCCCGCTGTTGCCATACCAAATGAGAACCAACATCCAAAGCCTGTTTAGATGCCAAATCATCAGTGTCTTTCCCAACAGTAGCAGAGAAGAACATGGAGGGCTATGACAATTTGAGGCAGCCAATTTAGCAGCCTCATCTGCCATGGCGTTACCCATATTCACAAAATCTTTCCCCCCAGTGTGAGCAGCAACCTACACAACAGCCAGAGCAGAGGGCAGCATCACAGCCTCCAAGAGATCTAAAACCATAGTTCTATTACGAATAGGACTTCCACAAGCATTGTGAAAACCCCTACTCCTCCAGACACCACACCAGGAGAGACAAACCCCTATTGCATAAGCAGAATCAGAGAAAATTGAAACCCTTTTCCCTTCTCCCATTTTACAGGCAGTGGTTGGCGCCAAAAGTTCAGCCTGTTGAGCTGAGAAAGTATCTGGTAATGGTTGTTGTATGTGAGCGGTTCTATCAACTGTCACAATACCAAACCCTGCATGTTTCTTCCCTGTAGTTTGATTTATATATGCAGAACCGTCAACGAAAAGCTCCAAGTCAGCATCAGTCAGGGCAGTGTCAGAGGTCAGGCCAGTGTCAGAGAGGTCAGGCCCAGCCTTCATTGGTGTGGGACCCACTGTCTCTGCCCGGCCTTTGGTTGAATCTGTCATGGTGCCCCGTGATTTGGTTTTAATCAGGTTCTATGTAATGTGGACTGAGTGACTTATCTGTATGGTACTGTAGAAAAACCMAGTTCTATCCCCGTATACGGGTAGTAGAACCTAACATAGGATGATGTTAGACGCAGTTCTATTTCCTCTAACCCCTCTTCTCCTTTAGTTTCACTACATTTATTCACTAACCACGCTACTGTAAATGGTTCCACATATGTGTGGTAAATAACCACAATTGGTTTCAATTGTATTTTAACTTCAGTACGGGGGTCTCCCTGTCTCCTCTCTTGTGGATGTAATGGAAGAGTAAACTCACATGTCTTTCCCAATACGCAATTCACAAATGTATCGCTTTCTGGTACTAGTCTTAAAGACTTGTTGTCTATACCAGTCTAGATGTATTTCAGTACATAGAAATTATTGATATTGACAAGCATATATCCATTCACTGTTATCAAATGCACTAAACTCACACAACAATTGTCCCACACCAAATTTATAATCCCACCAATTATACATATATCAAAACAAAACCAGTGCCTTCCCTGAGGTAAGGACACCATACATAAAACCAGTGTCTTCCCTCAGGTAAGAACACCATACATAAAACCAGTGTCTTCCCTCAGGTAAGAACACCATACATAAAACCAGTGTCTTCCCTCAGGTAAGGTCACCATACATAAAACCAGTCTTCCCTCAGGTAAGAACACCATACATAAAACCATGTCTTCTCCAGGTAAGCACATCATTAAAACCTAGTTCTTCCTCAGGTAAGAACACCAGTACATAAACCAGTGTCTTCCCTCAGGTAAGAACACCATACATAAAACCAGTGTCTCCCCTCAGGTAAGAACACCATACATAAAACCAGTGTCTCCCTCAGGTAAGAACACCATACATAAAACCAGTGTCTTCCCTCAGGTAAGGACACCATACATAAAACCAGTCTTTCCCTAGGTAAGAAACACCCTACAATAAAACAGTGTCTTCCCTCAGGTAAGAACACCATACATAAAACCGTGTCTTCCCTCAGGTAAGGACACCATATATTAAACCAGTGTCCTCCCTCAGGTAAGAACACCATACATAAAACCAGTGTCTTCCCTCAGGTAAGGACACCAGGCATTAACACTTTCAATCACTTGTCACCCAAGTACCTCAGTACTGACTTGGTTCATCCCAATCTATAACCAAGTTCCTCAACAAGGTTCCATTAGACCCTCAGGAATGTCTAACTATTACACCTGGGGTTCTGGGTCATTTATCAATATACATCATATTAGGGCTTGTACATAAATGTAGGTATCGACTGTTCCTGTAATTATCACCCCATGAGTGAGGTGCCACTTACATACTGGAATGAGTCATCAACCACACAGTGCTTTTTCTAATTTCAGATCTTTGGTTTAACAAGGCGTCTGCTTACCTTATAATTGATGGCTGCAGTGGGACGAAGATCATCCGATGCGCGGCGGACACTCACTCCTGGCAAGCTCGCCAAATTGGGTGGTCCTTTGCATGGGGTGATGTAAGTATCCTTTGACCATCAGTCTTCCAGATAGATGACACAGACATAGGAACTTTGGTATAAAACTGTTTAGTAATAAAATGCAATTGCAGACGTTGCGACGATGAAGATTCACGTACAGAGTACCTCAGTAGTCCTATTAAGTAAACATCTGTGTTGCGAAACAGGAGACAACACTCTTTATACAACCTACCGTCAATCATATCTTAACATTGTTGCATTGGATTACATACAAAGTATCTAAGATGAGAAAAACATGTCTAGACTCTGGTTTTTCACTCTACTATCTTGGCCTTGAGCCTGCGTGACTTATCAGCAGCTGCAGGCAATTCTCAGCCTGAGAACTAAAGCAGRACATGTCCATTTACCCAGTACTTTTCCATCATTGCGCATTGCAAGCATACAAAGGTTATCACATATATACAATAATCATGGCACTGGTGTAGCCCCATACCTGACCCCCAGGGTAACCCCCAACACTATTATGGTAGCCTAGAGTAATGGTTTTTGGAAGCCACGGTGAGAGGGTTAGATGAGCTATCTTAGTAATGCAGCAGGAATCCAGACAGACATTTATAAGTTCTATGAAATGAATAGTCCCTGGAATCCTTTAGTAAGTCTCCGTCTAGTGGTAGTACAATCCCTCACGGTACACAGAGAAAGGACACTAATGGCAATAGGTGTACAGTACGGTGAAGTTAATGTACGGTTGCTGCAATTTGAATGACATCATTTGAAAGTGGATCTTCGATAGCTAAGGCTGTTCAGAAGATAACTTCAGTCCTTTAAACACGTTTACTAAATGTTCCAATTCACATAGAAAAATGGCAATCAAATGAAACAAAGGTGGATCTGTGATCAAAGACGTAAATCTGTAATGAATCTTGGCTAATTTACCTGATGGATGGGTAGAGTTTAGCCTTCAGTAACCTTAGAACCTGAACACATGCTAGATGACCTCTGACCTTTAATATCCGCAGAGGTTTCTTTGTGCCCCTAAAAGACACACACACACGCACACACGCCGTGGCCCGTGTGTGTTTTTCCCCAGATATGCTGCCTGGCCAGGTTGCATGAATAACACCCTGTCTTACTTGACCCCACGTGACCTGTACATTTTCCATGGTAATTGATTAAGAGCCCAGACTCAGCCATGTTTGTTATGAGTGAGCCACACTGTTGACCTTAACGCTGGTACAGGATTGAGATTGATCCACCATGCAGCAGACCCACAGCACAGTACCATTTGATTGTGTGGTATCGTTCCACCAGGGTGGGATGACGTTACATCACTATGAAAACAAGATACAGAATAGTGAAATCTGCTGAATGGGTACATTCTTTGACGGGGTTCAAAGACACAAGGAATGAATGCATCATTCACTGTCCAGTTTACTTAGCTCTGTTCTGTCCTCTTTTGTAAAGTAGAATGCAATTAGTACACTTTCATGATATATTTTGTATTAGATCATTACGCTCAGACGACTAACGCACGAAACGCACAGAAGTCTCAACTTACAAAACCTCCAGATCAGGGGGTTCAGCAACGAAGATACAAAATGACGCATTGGTGTCCTCAGGGGTGTGAAAGGAGTATGCCCTCCTCTGCCATCATCCATTCAGCTTCCTGCCAGCCCTGCAGTTCCCACAGATCACAGAGAGCACTCTCTGTTTTCCCCCTGTGTGTGTCGGCTGGCGCCACGCCAGGACGGGCCGAGCTGCCACTCTGAGCGACGAGTACAAGGGACGGCAGGCCCAGCCCAGTGAGACCAGAGACAATGGGCGCTGACACACCGACTGACTGACTCAGCCTGGCTGGCCTGGCCTCTGTCACACACGCTCTGTCTCCTCTCCTCCTGTCTTCTCTTTCAGCCTGCTAGACCAGGTTGAGGCTGCAGTCTGCAGGGGCAAGATAGGGACTACTGTATGAACCGTTTTATTCTATGATCTTGTACTCGTGAGATGGCACTTTGTCCTTCATACTGTATCTTTGACCAGCACCAAGTAGGACATCGTTTTAGTTCTTGTGTATGTACTGTGTTGGTAACCAACAGGCATTTTCAGTAGCATTTCTGTTGTTTAAACATACTTGAACACCATAACTTGAGGTGTGGACTGTGTTAGAGTATCGTGGCTGTCATATATCCATGATTCATGATGTTATCCTCAGCCAGTCGTTTTATAATGCTCAATAAATCAAATTCATTTCTAAAGCACTTTTATCCTCAACAGATGTCACAAAGTGCTACACAGAAACCCAGCCTAAAACCCCAAACAGCAAGCAATGCAGATGTAGAAGCACGGTGGCTAGGAAAAACTCCCTAGAAAGGCAGGAACCTAGGAGGAAACCTAGAGAGGAACCATGCATAGATAGATGATGGCATCATGTTCACCTGTTGCCGACCTCTTGATGGACCCTGCCCCTCGTATGTGCTCTTTTGTTCCTGGTACTACAGACAGAGTCTGTTTCGAGTACTACAGAGAGTCTGTTTCTCCATGACACTCCAAAAGGCTGTTTATTCATTCGCATGCATTGGCAACACGTTGGACCACTTGTCTCATCCCGCTGCATACACGTGTTTCGGTGTGAGAACCAGCGACCACCAGACAATCCATGTCAGCGTTATTGTCCTGAACTGAGAGTCTGAGACACCACACTGGGCCCAGGGAAAAGGGGAAGTCACACTTAAGTGATCTCCATGCAGCTGAATGTGACGTCCAGATGAGTCCTTTTGTTTTGGTCCAGTCACATCTCAGTGGACTAAGACGCTCCAGTTCTTGTCCTGCCCCCATAAACACTTAGTAAAAGGCCTGCCTGCCCAGAGCTTCCAGTGAACTCCCTCCTCTCTATTCTGTCCCAGGCTTAGGCCTGTGTGCTGCTAATTCAATAAGTGTTTATTTGTCACATTCAGGAAAGCAATAAACGCCTCGTTGTTTCATTTTGTCTTCATTTATTCAATTGCCATTACCCCTGCATTCATTCAGAAAAGCCCTCTCTCTCTCTCTCTCTCTCTCTCTCTCTGATATCAATAAGCAGCTCTTCTGTTGAGCAGACACAGGACACAGAACTTGAACCGCGGGCCATTTGACAGAGACTTGTTTTAGGGATGGGAAATCCGCTGGCGTTATTAGCGCTATTGTGTGAAGCTAGCTGCATCGTGGGCTGTGGCGGCGGAGGGGCCAGGCCCTGAATGGTGCGAGGCGAGCCCACAGCGAGGGAACGACCCGGGGGAGAGAAAGGGGATTAAAGCCTGTAGAAAAAGACAGGTTTCTGGTCATTGTGCGCCGACGTGGGGGTACGGCTTCCACACAGCAGTGGGAGATCTTCAGGCTGGTCATTGTTGAGAGGAGAGTTGCACGTCCTGAGAGGCTTACAGCATCAGGAATCCTTTCGGCGGCAGAGCTAACCCTGTGACTTCACTCTACTGACACACTGCTGTGAGTATGAGTCTCCCCAAATCCAGTCAGACTCCACTGTGAGTGCTTAGTTTGGCTGTAGACTCCACTAGGCTACCTCGTTTTCTTACTTCAGGGTGTTGGGTAGGGCACTTCTTGGTGGTGCTCTGAGTGTAATGTAATATTGTAGTGTTTTGTAGAACTGCATAATTAATGCTGAGATCTGTGAAAGGTGAAACGTTGCCACAGGTCACCCCATGCACATTTGTTATTGTTGTTTTTGAAAAGGAGGAGTAGAACGCTGTTCTGTGGTGTGTGCAGTGATGTCCGAGGGAGTCAGTGTTTGTTGTTTGAAGTCCTTTCTTTCTGCAACAAATTCCAACTTTTAATGTTTTTTTTTACCTTCACAKCCGATAGTGTGTGATTGCGGCCCACAATTCGGGGCGTTCCTGCATCCCATTGGTTCCTGCATGAACACCCCCCTTCGAGCACGACCTCATCACGCTTGTGTGGCGCTTTTGATTTTCTGGATTTCCCCTGATTGTCGATGCAATTAAAATGTGGGTCATAAAGGAAAATCAAGGTATTGTCCGAGTTTTTTGGTGGCGAAGAACACTGTCTACCCGTGTCCTAGCTAGCTAGCTACCGGTGACGCCACTGCCTCCCTCCTGCTGTTTACCGGAGTCCTAGCTATCAAACACTGTTCTATGAACGACGCCGACGGCAGGACACTGGGCTTTGCTTCCGCCTGCCGAACACCTGCCCTCGCCGTCGTTAACAGAACTGCGGGAAAGCAGTGCCTCTTCTTCTTCTGTGGGGTTTACCGGCAGGTGGCGTCCAATGTTATGGTGCGTTACCACCACCTACTGTACTGGAGTGCCCGCGCCTCCCGCCTGTGTACCAGAGTGATTAAAAATGGACCAATAGATGTATAAAGAGGGGTTCCTGCAGATACAGGAATGCCCACATGCAGGAACGCACGAAATTGCACCCTTCTCTTCACTCTAGGTATCACTGTTATTGCATATTTTGAGCTGTAGGGGGAGACATAACTCAATAAGTTTAGTGTAGTAGAAGTATTTTACACTGAGCGATTGAAAATAAAGTAGCAAACTAACAAAAAATGCCCATCACAATGGTGCTTATATAAAGCACACTGTTTCATCATGTAGGCCTAACAGTAAACTATACATTGAAAAAGTATTTAATTGAAGCTTTTCAGACAGTGTCTTCCTATCTGGCAACACTTCTGGATAGTCTAATAGTTATGTGTTGTTGACCCTATTAAGGAGCAGTTATGGAGATTTGAGTTGGTTTTAGCTTTGGTAATGGTCTGAGTTCAACAGCAAGCCATCATAGCATGACCACCAATGATGCTATCACAAGGTAAGTCCATAGGGCGGCGCCCAATTGGCCCAGCGTCTTCCGGCTTAGGGGAGGGTTTGGACAGGGTAGGCCGTCATTGTAAAATAAGAATTTGTTCTTAACTGACTTGCCTAGTTAAATAAAGGTTTAAAAAAAAATTATAATAAAAAAATGTAAGTCTGAAACTTTAACTGCAAGGACTTACAAAGATAACCTTTTGTTGACTACTGGATTGAAATATAGAGAGGCTTATTGTACATCAAAACAAGATATTATGTGGTTATAACGGGCCATATACACTGAGTATACCAAACATTAGGAACCCCCCGCCCCCTTTTGCCCTCAGAACAGCCTCAATTCATCGGGGCATGGACTCTCTAAGGTGTCGAAAGTGTTACACAGAGATGATGGCCCATGTTGACTCCAATGCTTCCCACAGTTGTGTCAAATTGGCTGGATGCCCTTTGGGTGGTGGACCGTTCTTGACACACGGGAAACTGTTGAGCGTGAATATCCCAGCAGTGCCTGGCACCTACTACCATACCCCATTCAAAGGCACTTTTTTGTATTGCCTATTTACCCTCTGAATGGCACGCATACACAATCCATGTATTAATTGTCTCAAGACTTAAAAATCGTTCTTTAACCTGTCTCCTCCCCTTCATCTACACTGACTGAAGTGGATTTAACAAGTGACATCAATAAGGGATCATAGTTTTCACCTGGATTCACCTGGTCAGTTTGTATACTCTGTGTAGAAGAAGCTGTTTGGAGCCAACTTTATTGACACTAGAGAGCAGTAACGAGCCATAGGACTCTGGCAACCAGAAGAGATTGAACTTGACTTATTCTGTGTGGTGATAGAACCTGATTATTTATGAGATTTCTAGATACACAACATGATCAACATGTTCATGAGACATTTTTCAAATCCATTTACAGGAGCATTATGAAATGTTATCGAAGTAGAATTAGAATTAATACAGAAAGTATTCAGAGCTCTAGATTTTCCCCACATTTTGTTACGTTACAGCCTTCTTAAAAATAATAATCCTCTACACACAATAGCCCATAATGACAAAGTTAAAACAGGTTTTTTGACATTTTTGCAAATGTATAACAAAAAAAAAACGGAAATACCTTATTTACATAAGTATTCAGACCCTTAGCTATGAGACTCGAAATTGAGCTCAGGTGCTTCCTGTTTCCATTGATCATCCTTGAGATGTTTCTACAACTTGATTGGAGTCCACCTGTGGTAACTTCAATTGATTGGACATGATTTGGAAAGGCACACAACTGTCTATATAAGGTCCCACAATTGACATTGCATGTCAGAGCAAAAACCAAGCCATGAGGTCAAAGGAATTGTCCATAGAGCTCTGAGACAGGATTGTGTCGAGGCACAGATCTGGGGAAGGGAATTCTGCAGCATTGAAGGTCCCCAAGAACACAGTGGCCTTCATCAATCTTATATGGAAGAATTTTGTAACCACCAAGACTTCCTAGAGCTGGCTGCCCGGCCAAACTGAGCAATCAGGGGAGAAGGGCCTTGGTCAGGGAGGTGACCAAGAACCCAATGGTCATTCAGTCAGAGCTCCAGAGTTTCTCTGTGGAGATGGGAGAACCTTCCAGAAGGACAACCATCTCTGCAGCACTCCACCAATCAGGCCTTTATGGTTGAGTGGCCAGACGGAAGCCACTCCTCAGTAAATGGCACCTGACAGGCCGCTTGGAGTTTGCCAAAAGGCGCCTAAAGGACTCTCAGACCATGAGAAACAAGATTCTCTGGTCTGATGAAACCAAGGTTGAACTCTTTGGCCTTAATGCCAAGTGTCACATCTGGAGGAAACCTGGCACCATTCCTACGGTGAAGGATTTGGTGGCAGCATCATTCTGTGTGGATGTTTTTCAGCGGCAGGGACTGGGAGACTAGTCAGGATCAAGTGAAAGATGAACGGAGCAAAGTACGGAGAGATCCTTGATGAAAACCTGCTCCAGAACGCTCTGGACCTCAGACTGATGCAAAGGTTCACCTTCCAACAGGACACAGTAAAGACAACGCAGGAGTGGCTTCGGGACAAATCTCTGAATGTCCTTGTGTGGCCCAGCCAAAGCCCGGACTTGAACCCGATCAAACATCTCTGGAGAGACCTGAAAATAGCTGTGCAGCAACACTCCCCATCCAACCTGACAGAGCTTGAGAGCATCTGCCGAGAAAAATTTGAAAAACTCCCCAAATACAGGTGTGCCAAGCTTATAGTGTCATACCCAAGAAGACTCCAGGGTGTAATCGCTTCCAAAGGTGCTTCAACAAAGTACTGAGTAAAGGGTCTGTATACTGATGTAAATGTGATATTTCATTTTTTTTTTCTTTCATTTCCTGCTTTGTCATTATGGGGATTGATGGTGAAAAAAAACAGTTTAATCCATTTTAGAATAAGGCTGTAATGTTACAAAATGTGGAAAAAGTCAAGGGGTATGAATACTTTCCGAATGCACCGTATGTGGGGTGTGTTGAGACATGTTTTACATTCAGAATCACTACGTCAAGGGAAATATATTATTCTTTCTAACAAAGACATTACATATATTTCAGGATGTTGTGTATCCCTGGAAAGAGTCAGAATTCATATAAACATAACAGTTTTGAAAACATAGTTTGTCCTAAAAAAGTGGTCTCTTTGTTTATCTTACCCCGGTATGGGGTAAGTGGGCGACGGTGTCCTGTTTCAGTGGGTGATGGTGCTGGTAGGTCAAAGTTTAATTCATGGAATGGGGGGTGGTATATTGTATATCTTAAACGTATGCCTTTAAGACATAGACATTCAGATCTACACTGAGTATACAAAACATTAAGAACACCTGTTATTTCCATGTCATAGACTGACCAGGTGAATCCAGATAAAAGCTATGATCCTTTATTGATGTCACTTGTTAAATCCACTTCAATCAGTGTCGATGAAGGTGAAGAGACAGGTTAAAGAAGGATTTTTAAGCCTTGAGACAATTGAGACATGGATTGTGTATGTGTACCTTTCAGAGAGTGAATGGGCAAGACTTAATTGCCTTTGAACGGGGTATGGTAGTAGGTGCCAGGCGCAGCGGTTTGAGTGTGTCAAGAATTGCAACGCTGCTGGGTTTTTCACGCGAAACCGTTTTCCGTGTGTATCAAGGATGGACCACCACCCAAAGGACATCCAGACAACTTGACACAACTGTGCGAAGCATTGGAGTCAACATGGGCRAGTATCCCTGTGGAACGCTTTCGACACCTCTTCGACGAATCGAGGCTGTTCTGAGTGCAAAAGGGAGGGTGGGGGATTGGGGTGCAACTCAATGTTATGAAGGTGTTTCTAACATTTGGTATACCCAGTGTTGATCTCTCTGTTCGATATCACTTACTCTTCCATTTCTTGACCAGTTGTCTTGGACAGGGATGTTGTTTCAATTCGTAGGCAAGTACTCTACATTTGAGGCTACTAAGCTCATAGAATTGGTCTGCGAGATTCTTGATATGTTTAGCAAGCTCAGACTCCATGTCATCAGATATGAACTTGTGTGCCTCTGCTACTCTATAATAGCCTCTCTTTCACACCAATACATGTTAGTTTTCTTTAATATCAATGGAACTTTTCAGTGTCCTTCAGTCTATTTGTCTCATCCGTTGCTGCTGCTCAAATGGACTTCTTCCCTTCTCTCACTGACCTGGCTGTTCTCTTAAGAAGCTCAAGGCGGGGGGGGGGGGGTACATTTGTATACACAGGACATGGTGATGTCTGCTCTGCAACAGTAAAAAATACCCTTCATATGCATGACACATTGCAAAAATAGTATACATATTATGCATAAAACGGACTAAATGTAATCGTCATTTGTATGGGTTATGGTGGCCATTGGCTCAACTTACCCCAAGGCAAACATTTTGACAACACAGCTAAAAGGATGCACTTTCATGCTAGGTTTAGGACTTCATATTGTTGCTTATAGAGACCCCAACTGATGTATAAAACCATGTTAAAACAATCTACTTTGGTTTAGATAAAAACCCATTGGCGCAGACGTCAATTCAACATCTATTCTACATTGGTTCAACGTAATTTCATTGAAATAACATGGAAACAACGTTGATTCAACCAGTGTGTGCCCAGTGGGAAGCATCACGAAACCCATAACACATTAAATTAATTTGCCTTTGTGAAAATCCGTTTTTTGGACCTATTATGCTTACCCATTTTTCTATGTGGTTTCTTCCTTCACAGACTCCATGAAATGATGACCTCTTCCTAAATATTTAGTCATATTATTAATGTTGTATATGGCTTCCTGGAAACAAGGGGTGTCTCAATTAACCCTTTGGCTTGACGTACCCTACTCTCCCCTGAAGCACTTTTGTGCAAGGGCGTTGCTTAAACTCCATGCAAACATTTTCATAATTGATTGATCTATCTTTTTAGTGTGTACATGCGTGCATGCATTCAAGTGTGTGTACGTGCCTATTTGTGTGAGAGAGGAAAAACAAAACAGGTGTAACTATTGAGAGACTTGATAGTTAATCCCTCGAGGTCACCCTGGTTGAAATCCAACAACATTACCGTTCGGAGAATGGCATTTTCTCTTTCAGTCCTGAAAGAAACCCTACATTTTATCCTTGTTATTGATGGGCATGAATGCACAATGTCCTGTGTCTCAACAGTTTCCCAAGGTACCTGTGTACCAAGGGGAACCCCCCTGACATAAATAGGATCATTGCACACCTCTGGAGTGATGTTTTCAGGACCCCTATGACTAAACAAATTGCTATGTGACCCCAGCGCCCCCATATTTACTTGTGACAGGTGTATTAATTACAGCCGGGTTCCCTCCCCACCCTCCTCATTACACCCTGCTCTCTGGGCCTCTTTGTGAAGGGTTTTCCAACATGAGAGTGTCTAACCTTTGACCTTTAACTCTCGTATGGGTCCCCTCCCCTGGCCCCTGGCCTTGGTGGTCAGGGCCCCCAACCAGCCTTGTCTAAAGACGCCTGATTTATTTCTCAACACTCTAAGACTAAATTACTCCCTCTCTTCCCTGACCTCCCCCATTGTGCCGGATGAAGAGGCGAGAGGAGGAAAGGAGAGGAGAAGAGGAGGACAGCTTTCCTTCACTCCAGGCCAAATACAAGGGAGGGAGGCTGGAATTGGCAGCAGAGGACATGCATGAAGCAACCACGCCACTGACCAAGGAAGTATTTGAAAATGAAAAGATGTTTCCCATCTGTCATCTCACAGTTTCTCAGAGGAAGAGAGGGTGAGAGAGAGAGGAGGGAGACAGAGAGAGAGAGAGAGTGAGAGGGGAGAGAGAGAGAGCATGTTTTTAATTATCACTGGTAAATACTTGTTGAAGAAGATAAGGAAATATATTAGGAACAACCAAGATAATCACCTGATAGTAAGAACAGAAAGCCACTTGATAACATGTAACAGTACATTCATTCATGTTACATTTTGTATGACAAAATCAATCTTGGTGTGAACCAGTGGACTGTGGTTGGGGTGATGAGTGACTCCCACCCCACAGGCTAATAACCCCCCTGTGTTTCAGTGTACGTGAGGGGAAGCATTGCCCTGAGGGCAGGAAGTGGGGGTTGATGGGCTCCTCCCATGCCCCACCCTCTGTACCCCCACTCCCCCATGTACCCCCACTCCCCTGTCTATGGTATCATCAGCACAGTGGATTGAGAGCCAGTGGAGCCCTGACCTCCCTCCTTGTCACACACACACACACACGCACACACACTCCCTTACACACATACACACACACTCCCATCCCACTGTGCTGCTCATCTCTGTCTGTCACAATGGAATGGCAGCGTGGCCTGGCTGTCACAACCTATTATCACTGAGGCGCCCAGGGCACTTTCTTTCTTACTCTCTCTCTCTCTTTCTTCTTTCTTCTCTTTTCTCTCTGCCTCCCTCTCTCATGCTCTGCCTCCCTCTCTCATGCTCTGCTTCTCTCTCTCTCTCTTTCTCCCTTCTTCTCTTTTCTCTCTGCCTCCCTCTCTCATGCTCTGCTTCTCTCTCTCTCTCTTTCTCCCTTCTTCTCTTTTCTCTCTGCCTCCCTCTCTCATGCTCTGCTTCTCTCTCTCTCTCTTTCTCCCTTCTTCTCTTTTCTCTCTGCCTCCCTCTCTCATGCTCTGCCTCCCTCTCTCATGTTCTGCTTCTCTCTCTCTCTTTCTTGCTCTCTCTCTCTTTGTCTCTCTCTCTGTATCTCTCTCTGTATCTCTCTCTGTATCTCTCTCTGTATCTCTCTCTCTCTCTCTCTCTCACACTCTCACACACACACACACCCATACTGGACAATGGAGGCCTGCTATCCTCTCAGATGCTGATATTTCAATCAGCCTTTGTTTACTTGGCATCATTCGTGGCCTTGGGAGATCAATTGCAGCGGTGCTCTTTGTTAGCTCTGTGAACAGGCTGGAGGAGGAACGTGAGAAGGGAAAGGTGAGAGCGGAGGGACGTCCCGTAATATGGCTCCTCCCCCCACAGCCAGGCCCAGCACCATGGAGGAGGCCTCAGAGACCAGAGGGACCAGAGGGACCAGAGGGAAGATAAAACCGCAGCACTAATCACTGGTCTTCTCCCTCACCTCTGTCTAACCTCTGGTCGGCTCTGATTTGCACGCCTCACTTTTCACACCCTGCAGTTTGAGCCTGACACCCCGGAGAAAGAGACAGCATCGCTGATTGAAAAGATTGGAGGATGATGATGGCACTAACGATGATGATGATTAGGAATTTGAGGAGAGTGATGATGTCACAGTTGATGATGATAAAGATGATATTGACATTCACTTTTGCATGTACCAGAAAAAGGTTGCAATCGGAGTCTGACCCGTCCTAGCCAGCCAGTGTTTGTCTTATTTAGTGTTTGTGGTCCAAATGGCTCCATATTACCTATGTAGTGCACTACATCGGGAATAGTGTGTCATTTGGAACGCAGACAGTGGAATTAGGTGTGATACAGGCTGAACTTCATGTGATGGCCTCGTACTGCATTCCAGACTGCTGGAGCGTCTCTGAAACTACATCTAATAAAGTGGACTGCAGACCAACATCTTAATCCTCCACCGGGATGTCTGTAAAAGCAACAACACAGACAGGAAAATGAGTCTCTTTCTGTGCAGTGGTGGCCGGCGGCCCCAGACATACTTGTCCTTCCCGTGATTCTCCACAGACTCGCTAGATCAAGGCATTTCCTTTCAACATTATTTACATCTCACCCAACTTTCATTCAACTTTGATATTGCAACGCCACTGTTGCTCTTTGGTGTAGTATGCATTAAAGTAGACCCGCAAGGTTACTCTGTCTGTCTGGAGCTCTGTACGACCACACGTCTGGAATTGTTCTGTAAGGAAATTAAGCGACAGTGGTATTTGAAGTTGACAAAGGATGCATACCGTCACCGCGAGCCGCGAGGCTCTGACATTCCTGCTTTCTATCTCTTGTTTTGGAATAATAACTGGTGCATTTCTGGTGCAGACAGACAAAGGGGTTACAAAGAGAAAACAAATGCCAGCAATGGACTTTGTGCTGAGACGAGAGAGAGAAAGAGAGAGAGGAGAGAGAGAGAGCTTTTTCTCTATTTGCTCAGAGGAATCTGCAGCCTGGCCTCTCAATCTCTAGGGGTGGAGGTGGTGGAGGTGGAGGGGACTGGGGACAGAGGGGTGGAAGTGGTGGAGGTGGAGGGGACTGGGGACAGAGGGGTGGAGGGAGTGGAGGGAAAGGTTAGCAGGGTCCCTTTTGTTTTTTTTTCTCTTCTTCTCTTCCCACACGGCACGTTAGTGGTGATGAATCAGACTCACACGGCCCTCCTCTGGCTCTCCTCTGGAACCTCTTTGAAGTTCATGGCAGGCGGCGGGCGAGCTCTTTCTCAGACGGATGCCCTTGATGACAAGAGGCACCCCCGTGTTTATAACACTACTCTGACAAGTCATAAAAGTCTGGCCCGGGCCAGGCAGCCAGTGTGGGTCGAATCAACAGGCTCAGGCTGCCCACCCCTCCTCCGTTCTCAAGATGCCAATGAGAAGTTTTGGTTCCACATCAACAGTTTTGGACAATGTTGTCTGATATCAGATGAGGGAGCGGCTGGGGGAATATGTGAGATTGTCGGACTGGGTTACTTTAGGAATGAGAAGCAAAGCTACAGTATATAGCACAGATTGATCAGCAAATGATTCACAAGGGGTCAACATTCAAAGGCCAAAGGTGATGTCTGCAAAGTCTCCGTTGAAGACTTTGTATTTAGTCAATGCCAAGCGTTGTCTGCAGTACACAAACTATAGAAACTGAGTATACAAAACATTAAGAACACCTGCTCTTTCCATGACATAGACTGACCAGGTGAAAGCTATGATCCCTTATTGATGTCACTTGTTAAATCCACTTCAATCAGTGTAGATGAAGGGGAGGAAACAGGTTAAAGAAGCATTTTTAAGCCTTGAGACAATTGAGACATGGATTGTGTATGTCTGCTATTCAGAGAGTGAATGGGAAAGACAAAATATTTAAGTGCCTTTGAACTGGGTATGGTAGTAGGTGTCAGGCGCACCGATTTGAGTGTGTCAAGAACTGCAACACTGCTGGGTTTTTCACGTTCAACAGTTTCCTGTGTGTATCAAGAGTGGTCCACCACCCAAAGGACATCCAGCCAACTTGACACAACTGTGGGAAGCATTGGAGTCAACATGGGTCAGCATCCCTGTGGAACACTTTCGACACCTTGCAGAGTCCATACCCCGATAAATTGAGGCTGTTCTCGGGGCAAAGGGGGGTGCAACTCAATATTAGTAAGGGTCTGAATACTTATGTAAATGTAATATTTCAATTTTTTTTTATACATTTATGGAAACTTTTCTTTTGTTGCTTTGTCATTATGGGTTATTGTGTGTAGATTGATGAGGGGGGGGACAATTTAATCCAGTTTAAAATCCAGTAAGGGGTATGAATATGTTTGGAATACACTGTATATATACACTACCGGTCAACATTTTTAGAATACTTACTCATTAATTGTTTTTTCTTTATTTTTACTATTTTCTACATTGTAGAATAATACTGAAGACATCAAAACTATGAAATAACACATATAGAATCATGTAGTAACCAAAAAAGTGTTCAACAAATCAAAATATATTTTATATTTGAGATTCTTCAAATAGCCACCCTTTGCCTTGATGACAGCTTTGCACACTCGTGGCATTCTCTCAACCAGCTGCATGAGGTTGTCACCAGGAATGCATTTAATTAAAAGGTTAGCCTTCTTAAAAGTAAATTTGTGGAATTTCTTTCCTTCTTAATGCATTTGAGCCAATCAGTTGTGTTGTGACAAGGTAGGGGGGGCTATACAAAAGATAGCCCTATTTGGTAAAAGACCAGCTCAAATAAGAACAGCTCAAATAAGTAAAGACAAACGACAGTCCATCTTTACTTTTAGACATGAAGATCAGTCAATACGGAACATTTCAAATCAAATCAAATCAATTTTTATTTGTCACATACACATCGTTAGCAGATGTTAATGCGAGTGTAGCGAAATGCTTGTGCTTCTATTTCCAACCATGCAGTAATATCTAACAAGTAATCTAACCTAACAATTTCACAACAACTACCTTATACACACAAATGTAAAGGAACGAATAAGAATATGTACATAAAAATATATGAATGAGTGATGGCCGAACGGCATAGGCAAGATGCAGTAGATGGTATAGAGTACAGTATATACATATGAGATGAGTAATGTAGGGTATGTAAACATTATATAAAGTGGCATTGTTTAAAGTGGCTAGTGATACATTTATTACATCAATTTTTCCATTATTAAAGTGGCTAGAGTTGAGTCAGTATGTTGGCAGCAGCCACTCAATGTTAGTGATGGCTGTTTAACAGTCTGATGCCCTTGAGATAAAAGCTGTTTTTCAGTCTCTCTGTCCCAGCTTTGATGCACCTGTACTGACCTCGCCACTGCCTGATGATAGAAATGTTTGTTTTTTTGAGTTTTTTGGTTTCAACCGTGTGGGTGAACGGACGATCTCCGCATGTGTATTTCCCACAGTAAAGTCTGAAGGAGGAGGTGTTATGGTGTGGGGAGGGGGGCTTTGCTGGTGACACTGTCTGTGATTTATTTAGAATTCAAGGTACACTTAACCAGCATGGCTACAACAGAATTCTGCAGTGATACGCCATCCCATCTGGTTTGGGCTTAGTGTGACTATCATTTGTTTTTCAACAGGACAATGACCCGACACACGTCCAGGCTGTGTAAGGGCTATTTTACCAAGAAGGAGAGTGATGGAGTGGTGCATCAGATGACCTGGCCTCCACAATCACCCGACCTCAACCAAATTGAGATGGTTTGGGATGAGTTGGATGGCAGAGCGAAGGAAAAGCATCCAACAAGTGCTAAACATATGTGGGAACTCCTTCAAGACTGTTGGAAAAGCATTCCAGGCGACTACGTCATGAAGCTGGTTGAGAGAATGCCAAGAGTGTGCAAAGTTGTCATCAAGGCAAAGGCTGGCTACTTTGAAGAATCTCAAATATAAAATATATTTTGATTTGTTTAACCCTTGTTTGGTTACTATTTGATTCCATATGTGTTATTTCATGGTTTTGATGTCTCCACTATTATTCTACAATGTAGAAAATAGTACAAATAAAGAAAAACCCTTGAATGAGTAGGTGTGCCCAAACCTTTAACCGGTAGTGTATGTAAGTGTAATACTTCATTTTTTAAAATTTGTAATACTTTTGCAACAATTTCTAAAAACCTGTTTTTGCTTTGTCATTATGAGGTATTGTGTGTAGATCGATGAGACAAAAATCTATTTAATCAATTTTAGAGTAAGGTTGTAACGTAACAAAATGTGGAAAAAGTAAAGCGGCCTGAACACTTTCCGAATGCCCTGTATACACAGAGTATACAAAACAGTTAAGACACCTTCCTAATATTGAGTTGCACCCCCTTTTGTTTGTCTCTTAGTTGTATCCCCTACAGCTTTCACCTGGATTCACCTGGTCAGTCTATGTCGTAGAAATGTTTGTGTTCTTTGCATGTTGTGTAGAATTGTCTTTGAAGAGCAAGAACACYTGGACAATAGGCCAACACTGAGCGTTTGTGCTTCAGTGCTTGCCTCTAAAGTTCAGTGAACTTCCTTTTAAAGGGAGTCTGTTGGGAAAGCAGTACAACAGAAAGCAAAGAAAGCACAGCATACTTTTCCAGACACAAGGGAAACACTTTGTTCCCCCCGAGGCTGTGGAATAGCTGCCTTGACTAGCCTCACAGCAGAGTCAATGTACGTGTTTGAGATCGACTACCGCAATCAGAATCACTCATCTACAAATCCCCTTGTATCCCAAATAACTATGTATAAGCGATTCTTGTGATCGAGATTGGCTGTTCTGTGCCTCGTCTTGCTAAAACAGATCCCCTCTAACACGTAGATTGTGATAAAGCCTCTTTCTGCTCCCAACACACAACCACCACCAGCCCATTGCCCACGGGTCAGCCTTTGTCTTGGTGCCTGGACCAAGTCCATCTCTCAACTCTCAAGTCCATGTCCAAGGGCCATGTCCAAGGCTTGGAGGGTGTGAGGCATGGGGGTAGCGATGGATGATAGGAGTGGGAACCAAACAGGACACGGCGCACAGCGAGTAACCTGAGAGAAGTGACCTGGGCGTCGGGCCATATCGGCAGGGAGATCAGGCCTGGAAGTAAAGCCTTCTCCAAAGCAGCTCTGGGGTTTATCAGTCCATCTCTGGCCCCTCTCCAGCCCACTCTGCTTGACCCCTGGCAGACCCTGACCCTCTCATGTGCCGCTGTTTGTGTGTTTGCTGAGCACCTCAAGGACCGTGGCCTTTGGTTTGGGTTCTCTGTGTGTTGAGAGGGGGTTTGATGTTGTCCAGGGCCTTTGCAAGACATAATGCTGTCGCTGATGTATTTAGGAGTAGGCGCTGTTCTGTGAGACAACACATTGTAGGTTTCAGATTCTATCAGCTCTAGATACTGAGCCTTCCTCTGACCTGTCCTTGACACCAGATACTCCACTGTTTGGATACCATTACATTTTTATGGCTCTTTTTCGGGAAATGGAAACCTTTCTTCCTCCAACTCTTTTTTCCCTCTCTACCGAACAGCAGGCGCCTCATAGAAACCTCCCCAATACTACTGGACCGATTTCTGAAGAAGCGTTCTGTCAGAACCTCCCAAGGAGATGTCAAAATGTTGACGTTAAGTTAGAAAATTGTTTCCTCCGGCGTGACTTTAAAAGGGAAACATGTGTCTGGGCCTAAGAAAWGAAGAGGTGATATATAAATGCAGATGCACTCAGCCCGTCTCCAGTTCAGGATATGAATGYGTGAGATAAGAATGTGGAGTATTTGGCTGTGGATGTTATAAACCTGCACTGTAAACAGAGTGGGTGTGAGCAGCAGGCTGTGGCGTGGTGGTTGGTGCCCGGGGGCCTGGGGGTCCATGGGGGTTTGGGGACTGGGGACCCACCCTGGAGAGAGCCCTTCTGGGTGCAGGTTTACTAAGGCTGCTTTTGGCCACTGTCTCTCTCTCTCTCTCTCTCTCTCTCTCTCTCTCTGCCCTCTCTCTCTCTCTCTCTCTTTCTCTCTGCCCCCTTTCACTCTATTCTGTCTCTCCCTCTGCCTCTCTCTCTGTTCAGAAGAGGAGAGACTGTAATCCCACAGTGTGTGTAGAGCTTTCTCTCCCTTTCTCTCCCTCTCTTTGCTCTGATACTGCCAGGCCAGCTGCAGGCTGCAGGCATTCCACTCGTTACAGCGTGTCATCCAGCACCTCTTTAAACTGGACAGGCTGTAGGGGGCTGGAGATGGGGCTGGAGCTGGGGCTGGAGCTAGGGCTGGGGCTAGGGCTGGGGCTGGAGCTGGAGCTGGGGCTGGAGCTGGGCAGCATGCCAGGGCCTCAACCCCTACTTAACCAGGCCTACGCACTTTATAAAGATACCCAGGACAGGTTTCTAGCAGGACGCACCCCGTGGATTATTTTTAATTACCTTACGGAAGTAGAACAGGAATTAGACTGGACAATTAGATGGCCAAACAGATTAGGTCTTTGTTAAATTGTAGTTGCTTAATCTTCCTAGCAATGTGTCATATCAGGGTTATGCTGTACTGTAGAGGTGTCCTGTGGAGTCGGTGGATGTGTGAAAGAGGCTGTGGAGACTTCTAACACGTGTTTGTATACTGTTTGGAGAGTTTAAAAAAACGGAGTATGCTTGGTACATTTCTACATCTAAATGACTCTGAAACAACTTCCATTGACATGTGAATATGTCCTAATATGGACACCGTACTGAAAGTCATACTGTATGAGTCAGTCTGGGACGTTTGTTGATGTGCTTGGTCACGCTCAACACATGATAGCTGTGTCACGGTTCTCTGGGCAGACAGTTGCACAGCCAAGCGGCCAGAGAGGACACGTAAATAACAGCACAGCATCACTTGGCTGCTGCAGGCTGAGGCTATGCAGTTGGATAACTATAGGTCCCACAAAGCTAGCTATTTAGCTGCCCTCGTTCTGCCCACATGCTTAACAAACTGTAAATCTGTAGGATTCTCATTAAAGCAATACCGGAGTCTAGACTGGGGGATCTTCAGGCACGAGCGTTTATTACCCTATAGCGGATGCTGCCACATCCAGCAAGTAAACAAAGCCTAATCCTCTGAAAATGTTACAGCTCACTGAAGCATAAATCTTCCAAAGCAGCACAACATCAGTTGAACTGGGAGTCCCAAACTGTATAAATGCATACTACAGTTCATATATCAAAGTAAGTAGGTATTACTACACATATGTTTGTCTCTATATGTTAAACAAAGTCATGTACGGTTTCATATTTTTGGGTCAGTGAAATTTATATWAAAAAAAAAAGATGATCTCATGCTTTGGCGTGAGTTGATTGTTCGTACTTCATGTTGGATATTAGAGCAGGGTAAGCTTTACAAACAGGTGTTTCAAATGAAACAGGCTTTGCCTAAAGACTTTAAAATACAGTGCCTTCAGAAAGTATGCACATCGCTTGACTTTTTCCACATTTGTTAGTGTACAGCCTGAATTTAAGCTGAGCTGGGCTAAAATAGAATATTCCAGAAATGTTCCATATGCACAAAAAGCGTATTTCTCTCAAAATGTGTGCATACATTTGTTTACATCCCTGTTAGTGAGCATTTCTCCTTTGCCAAGATCATCCATCCACCTGACAGGTGTGGTATATCAAGAAGCTGATTAAACAGCATGATCATTACACAGGTGCACCTTGTGCTGGGGACAATAAAAGGCCACTCTAAAATGTGCAATTTTATCACACAAAACAATATCACAGATGTATTGAGGGAGCGTGCAATTGGCATACTGACTGGAGGAATGTCCACCAGAGCTGTTGGCAGAGAATGTAATATTTATTTCTCTACCATAAACTGCCTCCAACCTCATTTTAAAGAAATTCGCAGTACGCCCAACCGGCCTTACACCCGCAGAGCATGTGTATGGCGTCGTGTGGGCGGGCGGTTTGCTGATGTCAACGTTGTGAACAGTGTCCCATGGTGGTGGTGGGGTTATGGTATGGGCAGGAATAAGCTACGGACAACGAAGAGAAATTGCATTTTATCAATGGCAATTCGAATGCACAGAGATAGAGTGATGAGATCCTGAGGCCCATTGTCTTGTCATTCACCTGCCTCCATCATCTCATGTTTCAGCATGATAATGCACGGCCCCATATTGCAAGAATCTGTTCACAATTCCTGGAAGCTGAAAATGTCCCAGTTGCTGCATAGTCACCAGACATGTTCCAGTTCTCTCCCTACAATATCCAGCATCTTCGCACAGCCATTGAAGAGGAGTGGGGCATCATTCCACAGGACACAATCAACAGCCTGATCAACTCTATGTGAAGGAGGTGTGTGCTACATGAGGGAAATGGTGGTCACACCAGATACTGACTGGTTTTCTGTTCCACCTTTTTTTTTTAAAGGTATCTGTGACCAACAGAACTCTGTATTCCCAGTCACGTGAAATCCATAGATTAGGGCCTAATTAATTTACTTAAATTGACTGATTTCCTTATATGAAGTGTAACTCAGTAAAATCTTTGAAATTGTTGCATGTTGCGTTTATAATTTTGTTCAGTATATATTAAATTGTGATTTTGTGTCACTGGCTCACACACAATACCCCATAATGTGAAAGTGGAATGATTTTTTTAGACATTTTTACAAATGAATAAAACATGAAAAGCTGAAATGTCTTGAGTCAATAAGTATTAAACCCCTTTGTTATGGCAAGCCTAAATAAGGTCACGAATAAAAATGTGCTCAACAAGTCACATAATAAGTTGTGTGGACTCACTCTGTGTTTCAATAATAGTGTTTAACAGGATTTTTAAATACAATTATCTGTAAGGTCCCTCGGTTAAGCAGTGAACTTCAAACACAGATTCAACCACAAAGACCAGGTTTTCCAACACCTCGCAAAGAAGGGCAACCTATTGGTAGATGGGTAAAAGAAACGGACATTGAATATCCCTTTGAGCATGGTGAAGTTATTATTACATTTTGGATGGTGTATCAATACACTCAGTCACTACAAAGTTAGAGGCGTRCATCTTAACTCAGTTGCCGGAGAGGAAGGAAACCGCTCAGTGATTTCACCATTAGGTCAATGGTGACTTTAAAACAGTTACAGAGTTGAATGGCTGTGATAAGAGAAAACTGAGGATGGATCAACAACATTGTAGTTACTCCACAATACTAACCAAAATGACAGAGTGAAAAGAAGGAAGCCTGTACAGAATAAAAATATTCCAACACATGTATCCTGTTTGCAACAAGGCATTACATAAAACTACAACAACAACAAAAATGCCAAAGAAATTAACTTTATGTCCTGAATACAAGGTTTTGAGTAACACTCTTCATATTTTCAAGCATGGTGGTGGCTGCATCATTGTATGGGTATGCCTGTCATCGGTTAGGAATATGGATTTAAAATATGTATATATATATGGAATAGAGCTAAGCAAAGCAAAAGAGGAAAAGTAGAGGAAAGCCTGGTTCAGTCTGCTATCCAACAGACACTGGGAGACAAGTGAACCTTTCAGCAGGACAATAACCCAAAACACAAGGACAAATATTCACTGGAGTTGCTTACCAAGACGGCATTGAATGTTCCTGAGTGGCCTAGTTACAGTTTTGACTTAAATCGTCTTGATCTATGGCAAGACTTGAAAATGGCTGTCTAGCAATGATCAATAACCATTGACAGAGCTTTAAGAATACAACAATTATAATATGCAAATATTGTACAATCAAATCAAATCAAATGTATTTATATAGCCATTCTTACATCAGCTGATATCTCAAAGAGCTGTACAGAAACCCAGCCTAAAACCCCAAACAGCAAGCAATGCAGGCGTAGAAGCACGGTGGCTAGGAAAAACTCCCTAGAAAGGCCAAAACCTAGGAAGAAACCTAGAGAAGAACCAGGCTATGAGGGGTGGCCAGTGCCGGGTGGAGATTATAACAGAACATGGCCAAGATGTTCAAATGTTCATAAATGACCAGCATGGTCAAATAATAATAATCACAGTAATTGTCGAGGGTGTAGCAAGTCAGCACCTCAGGAGTAAATGTCAGTTGGCTTTTCATAGCCGATCATTAAGAGTATCTCTACCGCTCCTGCTGTCTCTAGAGAGTTGAAAACAGCAGGTCTGGGACAGGTAGCACGTCCAGTGAACAGGTCAGGGTTCCATAGCCGCAGGCAGAACAGTTGAGACAGGAGAAGTACTCCAGATATAACAAACTGACCCTAGCCCCCCGACACATAAACTACTGCAGCATAAATACTGGAGGCTGAGACAGGAGGGGTCAGGAGACACTGTGGCCCCATCCGATGATACCCCCGGACAGGGCCAAACAGGATGGATATAACCCCACCCACTTTGCCAAAGCACAGCCCCCACACCACTATCCAGGTGTGGAAAGCTCTTAGAGACTTACCCAGAAAGACTCACAGCTGTAATCACTACCAAATGTGATTCTAAAATGAATCGACTCAGGGGTGTGAATACTTATGTAAATGAGATATTTCTGTTTTTCATTTGAAATAGATTAGCAAAAATGTCTAAAAACGTGTTTTCACTTTTTCATTAGGGGGTATTGTGTTTAGATGCGTGAGGAAGCCGGCCGTAGCAACAACATGTGGAATAAGTCAAGAGGCATGAATACTTTCTGAGGGCACTCATCCTCATCGTCTGTTTGTTATGAGATGATGATTTATTGAGGTATGCATTAGACATCTACACAGCATAGTCTTATACAGAGAGAACAAAACATTYGGGACACCTTCTTAATATTGAGTCGCACCCTCTCTTGCCCTCAGAACAGTCTTCCACAGGGATGCTGGCCCATGTTGACTCCAGCGCTTCCTACAGTTGTGTCAAGTTGGCTGGATGTGCTTTGAGGTGGTGGACCATTCTTGATACACACGGGAAACTGTTGAGTGTGAAAAACCCAGCAGCGTTGCAGTTCTTGACACAAATCGGTGCGCCTGACACCTACTACCATACCCAGTTCAAAGGCACTTAAATATTTTGTCTTGCCCATTCACTCTCTGAATGGCACACATACACAATCCGTGTCTCAATTGTCTCAAGGCTTAAAAATCCTTCTTTAACCTGTCTCCTCGCCTTCATCTACACTGATTGAAGTGGATTGAACAGGTGACATCAACATGGGATCATAGCTTTCCCCTGGATTCATCTCGTCCGTCTATATCACGGAAAGAGCAGGTGTTCCTAATGTTTTGTACACTCAGTGTACTTTAAGTGTCACCAAGAAGTGCACATTCACATGATACAGCATGTGCATTGAATATCATCACATTGTCATATAACCAAACAGACAGAGGGTCATTAAGAGAAAAATGGCCTTCGAGACTTTTCCAGTCACCCAGGCAAGAGCTTCGTACTTATCCTCAATCAAACACCTCAAAAAAAGCACTTGTGTAGCATTAAGGAAATCCATCGGATGAGAGCCAAGTCAGTGAGTCAATAGGCGACGGATACTTATCCAGCTTTTATTAGGCCAGTGAATGAAGCGGTCTCCCCATGAACAGCAATAGGTTCTTAATCACAGCTCTACCGTCTGTGGCAGTCAGAGCTTGATTCGCCCGGACGGAGGGACGAACTGTTATCTAAAGCAGATACAATTAAATTCCTGGCATAGGATTAGTGGTCAGTAGCATCTGCTGACTACCGGCCAGGAGGGGAGTCGAGAGGGGCGTCCCAGCTAAGGCCGTATTCTGATTAAAAGGGGACCTTCTGCCCTCTCCAGTCCCTTCTCCAGTCTTGGCCAGGGCCAAAAAAGCATGGAGAGGCCTGGCCAAGGTTGGCGWACTGGAAGTGGACACAATACAGRGTGCCTAATAAAACGCCTGGCGTTAATATGAACCTCTTCCTCTCCTCAGTCCACTCCTCATCCATCAGTTTTCAACTGGACTGGACATATGGGGTTCATTAGGCTAATCGACCGGGAGGGAGTAGAGCGGGCGTGAGGGGCTTACTTTGTTCGCATGCCACTCACCCTCCTTCAACCCCCCCAGCAGAAGGTATTTTGGTAATGAATTTGACAGAGGTCAAGTTCACGAGAACCATGGCGTGTGTGGAAATCCACAGGGCTTATCTAACTGACCTTATGCGACGATGCAGAAGGGTTAATACTGTGTGTGTGTGTGTGTGTGTGTCGGGGGGGCTGTTGTCTCTTCTGATTGGAAATATCTGTCCATCGGCCTGTCAGAACTCACATAGAACTGGATATCTTTTACCTACAGATATCGGATCTGTACAGCAAATATATATTTATCTAAGATCAATGTTTCGGTCACGTAGAGTAGACCGTTGTCGGTTCACTTCAACATTCCCCCAAAAGTTTCTGAGATTGACCCCACGGCATCTTTTGCGTAGTACCCACTTTGTGGTATTTGGCTATTTTGCGTGTTAATTCAAGTGTTAAATGATGTGTCTCTTTAAGTGTTAATCCATTCTAAGTTTAGTCGGGTCATGTGTTGAAACAGTGGGTTGACCCAACACTGGCTCTATGGGTCAACAGAGTCCAGACTGTATAAGGATTTGATAAAGTCGCACAGTTTCAAGATAAACTAAGACGAACACGGCAGCCAACTGTTGTCTGCTGTAAGTGATGTTGGGATAGTAGATGGTAGTCAGTTCTGGACGGTGGTGTGGTGCAGTCACTGACCAGGAACGCCATGAGTGTCCATCTGACGTCCCTAAGCTTCATGTCCTGCAGATGAATGTGCAATTTGTGTGGATGGATCATTGCTGTGGATTTTGCAGAGTCAGGGGGCGAAACAGGCTCCATTTCTTGAGGAACATCTTATGTCATCATGGTAAGTACCCTGCCATTAATGTGCAAGTCACAACCTATCAATGTTGACCCCTTCTCTGAAATCTTGAGTCATTGAATTGTGAATTAAAAGGGATTTGTTTATGACAGAACAAAACATCATTGTTTTTCCAATGAAAGCGCAAAAAATTATAATCTTGCAACGGTTTTTGCCTTTGTTTTGGAAACCACAATGCCATTTGAGAGCACAGCTAACTCTGCCCAGCTGTGATGCTCACAAGTCTGTCCTGTTCTAAGAGTTGTAAATCAGGAAAGCTGTTCTCTTGAAGACAAAGTGGATCTGGGTTTATCCCATCGATCAATGTTTGTACTCTGTGTGTCTGTGTGTGTGTGTGCATGCTCTGGAAGGAGTCTCCCCTGTGTGTGCCCACCACATACCAGTGTTCACAGGAAATTGACCACAGCTTTGAAGATGCGGATCAAGGGATTTTTTCTCTCCATTGGGGATCACAAGTTAGTTCTAAGCCACATTGGTTTTGATTATGGTGACAGTTGATGCGTTTTGATGAGGGAACCAAGCTTGTCAACATAGTTAAACATGTGGTAAATTGATGTTGGTTTGAGCCCCACTTGGACTCCCGGATGTTCCAGTGATGCGTAGGCATGGGATCTGAGGGGAAATGTTTATGTCATTTGGCAGAAGTGAGTGGGGAAATCTTTGGATCGTGTATCTTGCTTTTAAAGAGATTGATAGGTAGAGTGTATCATGATCAGTTATTTTGCGTTGTCATGTCTGCCACAATCCCACTGAGATTAGGCCTAGCTAACAAATGACAACTAATTATTAAATGTTTCAGTTAGAGCCTTTGAAGCAAAATCAACATTCCTTTTGCAGTTCCAAGCATTCGTTATTTGTCTACTTAATTAATTAATTTAATCAGCTAATTAATCATTTAAGCCATTATCAGTTTATCAAGCCACTGTCATTCAATCGTACATGAACGGTTGGGGTGGCAGGGTAGCCTAGTGGTTAGAGCGMTGGACTTGTAACCGCAAGGTTGCAAGTTCAAATCCCTGCGCTGYCAAGGTACAAATCTGTCTTTCTGCCCCTGAACAAGGCACTGTTCCTAGGCTGTCATTGAAAATAAGAATTTGTTCTTAACTGACTTGCCTAGTTAAATAAAGGTACAAAAATATATCTGTTATTGGTCAGAGGGAACACAATGCCCATCCAGAGAGGGCAGTGTAGCCTACCTACTGCAGTGTGAGTACAGTAATATAACAAATGTAACCAGCTGGCTAAAATCAGTCGCAGGTTGAATGATCATTCCCACCTTTTGGGAGATGAGATGACATCCTGTGACAATGAGGCTGTAGACAGCTGGTGTGTCTGATCAGCACAGATTGGTTTTAGTGGCACTAATAAAGCTGATTAGCTATTGGACCGCAGGCCCATTAACCTGATACAGACACCATGTATGCTCTCTCTGTGTGTGTGTGTGTGTGTGTGTGTGTGTGTGTGTGTGTGTGTGTGTGTGTGTGTGTGTGTGTGTGTGTGTGTGTGCTACACTTCCTCAGACACTAACACACACAATGTTAAAAGGAAGAGTTTAGTTAAGATACCTCGTAGATTAAATAGGTCACTTTCAGCAAAGTTGTCTGAAAGTACAGTGCAGAAAATCCACTATCTGCAATGATTAGATTCCTGTGCCTGATTGCATAAAACAAGCCTTGAGTCTAGCGACAGAGGTCTAGACAGAGGTGCACAGTGACGCTGAGGTAACATGCTGTCTGGAAGGTACAACGCCTCGACTGGAGGAGTCTAGGGAACGCCTCAGAACACACTGAGAAGACAGGAGAGTCCAAGCAGATAAAGCTGTTCAATATTTAATGCTTGGTTGGTTCCTCTCTTTCTCAAATGTCAAAGGAGCCCCCCAGAGTACCACAGACAAAACTGTGAAAACAAACATTCACTGGATGTTTCTCTTTTTAAAGGTCTATCTATGTTGACCTATCAGATATCTGGATATAGGAATTCCTGGCTGACTGAGCCTATGATAACAGTTATTGTAAAAGATTAGGAGTAAGGGAAGATGGGAGAGAAAATGGAAGAATTCGCTATTCAAAAACATCACAAATGGTAAATGATCTAAATCTTTGTCAGTGCGTTACTTTTGACAGCCAACAGTGCCATGTAAAGACATGCTGAGGATGTTAAACGTTTGAAGAAGAGAAATCACTGAAAGCAATTCAATTAAAACGTTGACTTCATATAGTGATCATGGAGAATATAGTTTCCATTTTTCATAATGTTTCTCCTCACATTTACAAATGACTCTAGGAAAGCAACATTGTCCTCACGTTAGTCTCTAACCACAGTGTGAGGGCAATAATGATCTGATACCTGGACGTCTCAGGTGGAATCTAACTTATGGGCTATCTACTGAGCAGGTTGGCATTTATTGTCATGAATCTTGACCTGGAGGCAGCTCTGCAGAGTATTCACTAGCTAGCACAGCCACAAAGTCATGCAATCTAACCCTAACCTTAACCACACTGCTAACCCTAATGCCTAACCCTAACCTTAAATTAAAAGCACATTTTAGTTTTTGTGAATTTTTACACCATAGTCAATTTTGACTTTGCAGCTGGCCCATTTAGCCAGCCATTTAGTTTTATCTCAATCTCTTCATTCAAAGACTCAATCATGGACACTCTTACTGACAGTTGTGGCTGTTTTGTATGATGTATTGGTTGTCTCTACCTTCTTGACCTTTGTGCTGTTGACTTTGCCCAATAATGTTTGTACCATGTTTTTGTGTTTCTACCATGTTGTTGTCATGTTGTGTTGCTACCATGCTGTGTTGTCATGTGTTGCTGCCTTTTTATGTTGTTGTCTTAGGTCTGTCTTTATGTAGTGTTGTGTCTCTCTTGTTGTGATGTGTGTTTTGTACTATATTTATATTGTATTTAAAAAATAATCCCAGGCCCCCGTCCCCGCAAGAGGCCTTTTGCCTTTTGGTAGGCCGTCCTTGTAAATAAGAATTTGTTCTTAACTGACTTGCCTAGTTAAAGAAAGGTTAAATAAAATAAAATAATATATATTTTTAGCCGGAATCGCTCAGTGCTGCCTCCAGGGCACGATTCATGACAATAAACGTCAACCTCAGTCTACAGAGCTCGTCATTGTTTACTGTTCTAACTTGAGCCACCTCTTTAAAGGAAGTTAAAACCACCATGATAGCCCATGAAGATCAAATGACTTTGTACCCATCATTCCTTCACAAAGTGTTCAATTGTGTCCCGTTGTGGCTTTCTTCGACANGATAGCCCATGAAGATCAAATGACTTTGTACCCATCATTCCTTCACAAAGTGTTCAATTGTGTCCCGTTGTGGCTTTCTTCGACAGTGAACAAAGCTCCCTACAGTTGAACTGTACATGTTGTATAGGTGTACAGTGGAATATTTTTATTATGCGCTCCATGGACTGTGAAAGCAATCTGGCATCAAAGGGAAGCCAAGATAGAGGTAACACAATGCTACATCAGTGACCGTACAGTAGGACTGTTAAGGTGTGTTTTGTGTTCTCGTCCCTACAACCCCCCCTCCCCCTCCCCCCCTCCCTTCCCACAGTGATGTAACATAACAAGGTTTTAATGTTCACGCTCAAATGACAAAGACGCTTTGTGAGCGCAAGGCTATGTAAGAATCCATTTACCTTAGAGAAGTAGATCAGTAGATTTAACAGCACGGCTCATTCGTTGTCAGAGAGTGACACACCAAATGTACAGATGAAACAGATAAGGGGGACTTTTTTTATCGCCTTTGTTGCCTTTACAAAGACTTGTAAAGTAAGATGATAAATGTGTGTTGTAATGGGAAGAGCACCATGTGATGTTTATTCTGGGCTGTAGGTGGGCGTGATTTTTATTCTGGGCTGTAGGTGGGCTTGATGCCCGACATTGAGGTCTTGTTGCTTTTTCTTGATGAAGCAAATCAGGTAGTGGTTCTCAAGTTATATTTAGCTTTTAGGTTCGCTGTGAATGATCTGCCACGCAGCTAGTATGACAACATAATATTTTCCGTTGTCATTTATACAGGAGTCAATTGACAATGACATTCAGTTATTGTTTTTGACAATGGTTAAGAGCCTCTCTTCCACAATGGACCCTTATCTGACGGTCGGAGGCGAAGACTGCTAATCAGGATTACGCTTGAGTCTTTATGGGACATAAATGAATTCCTAGACTTTGATAGATGATTACTCTGTGATAAGATTTTAATGGCTTAATGTTGCCAGCAATTAATCTTCTAAGAAGCTGCTGAGTCTTTGTGCTGATTTGACCAGCGGGACCGCTGCACTGCTGGCGACCGAATCTATTTAATTAATCCGTCAGTGTGTTTGTTCTACAGGCCAGTCAAACATGTTGCCTTTCAATTAGGAAAACAATGACTCATAATAACAGTTCTTCATGTGTAGTGTACATCTGAGAGAGGAAGGAGCGCTATGAAAAATAGAATGAAGAAAAGGTCAACTATGGCGTTACTGTCAGGGATTAAAGGGGAGAGTCTAGTTTAAACGATGATCCCATTGGATCATTCTTAAGACAGGCAAACAAACAGACACTAGCTACAATACCACATATAACTCCAGTGACAGAACCACATGCTACAGTTTCTCAATGAAATGATAACTAGGTTTTAGGGCTCATACATAAAATCAAGGCAATTGTGTAATCATATCATAGGGTTAAGGTAATTAGTGAAAATATAGATATGGACTAAAATTCAAGTTCGACTGAATATTTCATTTGGTTTTGGTTAGATGATGTCATATCAATGTTTTGAGATATAGTCATAGCACCATGTGTAGATACTAACATTGAATAGATATTGACATTGACTACTACTTTTATTTATGTATTTTTATTTAGTTGACATTTTTTTGTTGAAGCCGCTCAACATTTACATTACATCAGTCATCTAGCAGACTCCCACCCAGAGTGACTCACAGGAGAAACCAGGGTCAAGCGCCCCGCCCAAGGGCACGTCGACAGATCTCCCACCAAGTCAAGTCGGGGACGCAAACCAGCGACCTATCGGCCACCGGCCCAAGCTCCCAACGGCCAGGCCACCAACCATCC
>NC_036852.1:5899302-5900430 GCF_002910315.2 Salvelinus sp. IW2-2015
AACAATAATTTACTCATCGTCTATTCTAGTGTTTTATTTTGCCAGTGTGTTAGTTCTGCATTGATAAACTGACGCACAACGGGACCCCCCCTCCCTCAATCTGTCTCTTATACACATCTAGATGTGTATAAGAGACAGGTGTGTGTGTGTGTGTCTAAAGGCTTGAAACAAGAGAGGAGGAAGGCTCTGGGGGGTAAAAGCACCCTTCCCGGGTGTCCCCCTCTTTTTGGAGGGAGATAAATGTTTGCATGCGTGCAGGCGAGTCCAAGCGGGCCCAACAAAAGCCTCTAATACCGATTTAGTATCTCAATCCTTCGGCACATTTCTGTATGCTTTGACAGGTCAACTACCATGCAGCAATCTGTTCCCCAAACATTTGTTTTCCTCGACTTAAATCACATATTACCTAGAGCAAGGAGGAGGAGGAGGAGGAGGGGGAGGAAGAGGATGAATTGAACCAGTAGGGGGATAATTAGGAGCTGGAAAAGTCCTAATTCTAGAAGCCCTTGTCTGTGACATTCATCAACAAGGAGCTCTCAAGTATGTAGTAATCACAGTCAAAGTATTTCCATTATATTTTAGCCTAGTTGCTAGTTTATTTATTGGTATGCTATCTATGATAGATAATATGTGATTTGCTCATAATTCAATCACATGGACCCCAACATACAATTTGTTAAAACATCCGAAATGCCTTGGTTGAGTCCTCTACCTATTTGGTGTCACAAATTACAATAGATATGTTGAGTAATTTGCTTGCTACTGTACAATGATTGATCCAGTATATACTGTAGCTACTTACCGTGGCTCTGGCTACCTACTCACCAGAGAGATTTGACATGATGATACTGACAGATGTACCGTTGAAAAGAGGAGGCTAAGCTTTGACTAGATCATCTGCTAACTATCTTGTTAGCTAGCTAATTTGTTAASAAACGAGTTCAGTTTGTGAGTGTGCTAGCGAGCTAAACATCTACAGTTGAAGTCGGAAGTTTACATACACTTAGGTTGGAGTCATTAAAACGAATTTTTCAACCACTCCACAAATTTCTTGTTAACAAACTATAGTTTTGGAAAGTCGGTTAGGACATCTACTTTGTGCATGACACAAGTAATTTTTCCAACAAT
>NC_036852.1:5900455-5908394 GCF_002910315.2 Salvelinus sp. IW2-2015
GTCATGTCCGGCAGATGAATGTGCAATTGTGTGGAGGATCATTGCTGTGGAATTTGCCAGGAGTCAGGGGCGAAAACAGGCCCATTCTTGAGGAACATCTTTGTGTCATCATGGTAAGCACCTGCCATTAAACGTGAAGTTCAACCCTGGATCAATATGTTGACCCCCTTTCGTGAAATCTGAGTCATGTAATTGTGAATTAAAAGGGATTGTTATTGACAGAAACAAAACATCATTGTTTGTTCCAATGGATAAGCGCAAAAAAATTATAATCTTGCAACGGTTTGGCCTTTGTTTGGAAACCACAATGCCATTTGAGAGCACAGCTAACTCTTGCCCAGCTGTGATCTCACAAGTCTGTCCTGTTCTAGAGTTGTAAATTCAGGAAAGCGGTTCTCTTGAAGACAAAGTGGATCTGGGTTTTATCCCATCGATCAATGTTTGTACTCTGTGTGTCTGTGTGTGTGTGTGCATGCTCTGGAAGGGAGTCTCCCCGTGTGTGCCCACCACATACCAGTGTTCACAGGGAATTGGACCACAGCTTTGAAGATGCGGATCAAGGATTTTTTCTCTCCATTGGCGGATCACAGAGTGTTAGTTCTAAGCCCACACTGGGTTTGATTATGGTGACAGTTTGATGCGTTGTGATGAGGAACCAAGCTTGTCAACATTTAGTTTAAACATGTGGGTAAATTGATGTTGGTTTGAGCCCCACTTGGACTTCCGGTGTTCCAGTGAGCGTAGGCATGGGATCTGAGGGAAGATGTTTATGTCATTTGGGCCAGAAGTGAGTGGGGGAAATCTTTGGATCGTGTATCTTGCTTTTTAAAGAGAATTGATAGGTAGAGTGTATCATGATCAGTTATTTTGCCGTTGTCATGTTCTGCCACAATCCCACTGAGATTAGGCCCTAGCTAACAAATGACAACTAATTATTAATGTGTTCAGTTTACGAGCCTTTTGAAAAGCAAAATCAACATTCCTTTTGCAGTTCCAAGGCAGTTCGTTATTTGTCTACTTAAGTAATTAATTTTAATCAGCTAATAATCATTTAAGCCATTATCAGTTTATCAAACCCACTGTCATTCAACTCGTACATGAACGGTTGCAGGTAGCAGGGTAGCCTAGTGGTTTAGAGCGGTGGACTTGTAAACCGCAAGGTTGCAAGTTCAAATCCCTGCGCTGACAAGGTACAAAATTTCTGTCTTTTCTTGCCCTGAACAAGCACCACTGTTCCTAGCTGTTCATTGAAAATAAGCAATTTGTTCTTAACTACTTGCCAGTAAATAAAGTACAAAATATATTCTGTTAATTGTCAGAGGGAAACAACTGCCCATCCAGAGAGGGCATGTAGCCTAGCCTACTGGCCCAGTGTGAAAGACATAATATAAAGCAAATGAAACCACTGGGCTAAAATCAGCGCAGTGGAATGATCATCCCACCTTTGGGAGATGAATGAACATCCTGTGGACGAATGAGGCATGTAGACAGCTGATTGTGTCTCGATCAGCACAGATTGGTTTTAGTGCACTAATTATAAAGCTGATTAGCTTTGGACCGCAGGCCCATTAACACCTGATACAGACACCATGTATGCTCTCGTTTGTCTTGGGTGGTGTTGGTGTGTGTGTGCGTTGTGTGGTGGAGAATGTGTGTGTGGTCGTGTGTTGTGTGTGTGTGTGTGGGTGTGTGTGTACATTGTGTTTGTGTGTGCCTGTGTGTCTGTTGTCCGTGTGTGTGTGTGTGTGTGAGTGTGTGTTGTGTGTGTGTTGGTGTGTGGTGTGTGTGTGGTGTGTGTGTTGTTGCTACACTTCCTCCAGACACATTAACACACACACCAATGTTAAAAGGAAGAGTTAGTGTAAGATACGCTCGTAGATTTAAATAGGGTCACTTTCAGCAAATTGTCTGAAAGTACCAGCTGCAGAAGAGATATAACACACTATCTGCAATATTAGAATCCTTCCTTGCCTGATGCATAAAACAAGCCTTGAGTTCTAGCGGACAGAGGTCTAACCAGAAGTGCACAGTGACGCTGAGAAGGTAACTGCTTGTCTGGATAGGTAACAACAGCCTCGACTGAGAGTCTAAGGAACGCCTCAGAAAACCACACTGAGAGAAGACAGGAGAGTCCAAGCAGATTAAAGCTGTTTCCAATATTTAATGCTGTTGCGTTCCTCTCTTCTTTCAAAGTTCAAAGAGCCCCCCAGAGTTACCACAGAAAAAACTGTGAAAAACAACATTCACTGGATGTTTCTCTTTTAAAGGTCATATCTATGTTGACCTATCAGATATCTGGATAAGGAATTCCTTGCTGGACTGAGCCTATGATAACAGTATTGTAAAAGATTAAGAAGTAAGGGAAGATGGGAACGGATGGAGAGAAATGGAAGAATTCGCTATTCAAAAAACATCAACCAATGTAACATGATCTAAACTCTTTCAGTGCGTTACTTTTGACAGCCCAACAGTCGCATGAAAGACATGCTGAGATGTTAAACGTTTGAAAGAAGAGAAATCACTGAAAGCAATTCAATTAAAAACGACTTCATATAGTATTCATGGAGAATTAGTTCCATTTTTCATGAATGTCTCCTCACATTTCAAAATGACTCTAGGAAGCAACATTTCCTCACGTTAGTCTCTAACCACAGTGTTGAGGGCAATAATATCTGATACCTGGGACGTCTCAGGTGGAATCTAACTATGGGCTATCTACTGAGCAGTTAGCATTTATTGTCATGAATCTTACCTGGAGGCACTCTGCAGAGTATTCACTAGCTAGCACAGCCACAAATCATGCAAATCTAACCCTAACCTTAACCACACTGCTAACCCAATGCACTACAACCTAACCTTAAAATTAAAAAGCACCATTTAGTTTTTGTGAAATTTTTACACCATAGTCATTTTACTTTGCAGCTGCGCCCATTTAGCCAGCCATTAGGTTTTATTCTCAATCTCTTCATCAAAGACTCAATCATGGACACTCTAACTGACAGTTGTGGCGTGTTTTGTATGATTATTGTTGTCTCTACCTTCTTGACCTTGTGCTGTTGACTTTGCCAATAATGTTTTGTGACCATTTTTTGTGTTCTACCATGTGGTTGTCATGTTCTGTGTTCTACCATTTGTTGTCAGTGTTGCCTGCCTTTTATGTTAGGTTGTCTTAGGTCTGTTCTTTATGAGTGTGTGTCTCTCTGTTTGATGTGTGTTTTGACTATATTTAATATTGTATTTAAAAAATATCCCAGCCCCCGTCCCCGCAAGAGCCTGTTTGCCTTTTGATTGCCGTCCTCTGTAAATCTAAGAATTGTTCTTAACCTTGACTTGCCTAGTTAAAGAAAGGTTAAATAAAATATAAATAAACATATATTTTTTAGCCGGAACGCTCAGTGCTGCCTCCAGGGCACGATTCATGACAATAAAACGCAACCTGCAGTCTACAGAGCTCGTCATTGTTTACTGTTCTAACTTGAGGCACCTCTTTAAAGAAGTTTAAACCACCATGATAGCCATGAAGATTCCAATGACTTGTTACCCATCATTCCTTTCACAAATGTTTCAATTTGTGTCCCGTTTGGCTTCTTCGACAAGAACAAAGCTCCCTACAGTTGAACTGACATGTTGTATAGGTGTACAGTGGATTATTTTTTATTGTTTGCCTTCCATGGACTGTGAAAGCAACTGCATCAAAGGGAAGCCAAAAGATGTAAACCCAATGCTACATCCCAGTGACCTACAGTAGGACTGTTAAGGTGTGTTTTTTGTGCTCGTCCTACAACCCCCCCCCTCCCTCCCCCCCTCCCTTCCCACAGCTGATGTAACATAACAACCTTTTATTGCCACGTCAAATGACCAAAGACGCTTTGTGAGCGCACAGGCAATGTACGATCCATGACCTCTAGAAGTAGATCAGTAATGTTAACAGCAACGCGCTCATCCGTGTCAGAGAGTGACACCACCAATGTACAGATGAAACAGATAAGGGGACTTTTTTATCGCCTTTGTTGCCTTTACAGAGGACTTTAAAGGTAAAGATGATTAAATGTGGTTGTACATGGAGAGCACCATGTGAGTTTATTCTGGGCTATAGTGGGCGTGATTTTCTTTATTCTGGGGCTGTAGTGGGCTTTGATGCCCGACATTGACGGTTCTTGTTGGCTTTTTCTTGATGAAGCAAATCAGCTAAGTTGGTTCTCAAGTTATATTTAGCTTTTAGGTTTCGCTGTGAATGATCTGCACCAGCTAGTATGACCAACATAAATTTCCGTTGTCATTATACAGGAGTTCAATGGACAATGACATTCATTATTTTTTGACAATGAGTTAAGACACTACTCTTCCACAATGAGACCCTTAGTCTGACGGTCGGAGCGAAGACTACGCTAATCAGATTACGCTTGATCTTATGGGACAAATATGAATTCCTACTTTTTGGATAGCATGATTACTCTTGATAAGATTTAATTGCAATTGTGCCAGCAATTAATCTTCTAAGAACTGCTGAGTCTTTGTGCTGATTTGACCACGACCGCTGCCCACTGCTAGGCGAACCAATCTATTTAATTAATCCGTCAGTGTGTTTGTTCTACAGCCAGCAAACATGTTGCCTTTGCAATAGGAAAACAATGACTCATAATAACAGTTCTTCATGTGAGTCGTACATCTGAAGAGGAAGGACGCTATGAAAAATAGAATGAAGAAAAAGGTCAACTTATGGCATAGTACTGTCAGGGATTACAAGGGAGAGTCTAGTTTAAACGATGATCCCATTTGATCATAAGACAGGCAAACAAACAGACACTAGCTACCAATACCACATTCAACCTCCAGTGACAAGAACCACATCTACAGTTTCTCAATAAATGATAACTAAGGGTTCTTAGCTCATACATAAAATCAAGGCAATTGTGTAATCATTATCATAGGTTAAGGTAAATGAGTAAAATATAGATATGGACCTAAAATTCAAGTTCGACCTGAATATTTCATTTGTTTGGTAGATGATGTACATATCATGTTTTGAGATATAGTCATAGCCCATGTGTTAGATACTAACATTGAATAAGATATTGACATTGACTACTACTTATTATGTATTTTTATTTATTGACATTTTTTGTTAAGCCGCCTCACATTACATTACATCAGTCATCTAGCAGACTCCCAACCCAGATGGACTCACAGGAGAAAACCAGCGGTCACGCCCCGCCCCAAGGCCACGTCGACAGATCTCCCACCAAGTCAAGTCGGGAGACGCAAACCAGCGACCTATGCGGCCAGCCGGCCCAAGCTTGCCCAACGGCCAGCCACCAACATCCGAGGTCCCCCCCCACAGTGCCCCGAAAGCTGCCCCTCAACCATTGAGACCCCCCCCCCCCCACATTCACCACCCCAAACACCAAGCCACCGTCCCCAAGCGCCAACAACAACAAAATGAACAAAAGAGAAAAACGAAGGAAAACACAAAACGACAACACAAAAAACAAAAGACATCAAGGACAACAAAAATCATAAACAGCAAGGCAGACGATGCGTTTGAGTGCCTTGTGTGCACTATTTACTATGTGTGTGTGTTGTGTGTGTGTGTTGTGTGTGTGGGTGATCAATGTGTGTGGTAGGTATGTGTTGTGTGGTGGTTATTGTGTGTGGATTGTGAGTGTGGTTGTGTGTGCTGTGTGTGGTGTGTTGTGTGTGTGTTGTGTGTGTTTGTGTGTTTAAAGGCTTGAAACAAAGAGAGGAGAAGGCCTTCTGGGGAAAAGCACCCTCCCGGGTGTCCCCCTCTTTTGGAGGGAATTAAAATGTTTGCATGCGTGCAGGCGAGTCCAAGCGGGCCCAACAAAAAGCCTCTAATACCGATTTAGTATCTCAATCCTTCGGCACATTTCTGTATGCTTTACAGGTCAAACTACCATGCAGCAATCTGTCCCCAAACATTTGTTTTCCTCGACTTAAATCACATATTACCCTAGAGCAGGAGAGAGGAGGAGGAGGAGGGAGGGAAAAGAGGATGAATTAACCAGTAGGGATAATTAGGAGCTGGAAAAGTCCTAATTCTAGAAGCCCTTGTTCTGTGACATTCATCAACAAGGAGCTCTTCAAGTATGTAGTAATCACAGTCAAAAGTATTTCCATTATATTTTAGCTAGTTGCTAGTTTATTTATTGGTATGCTATCTATGATTAGATATATGTGATTTGCTTCATAAATTCAATCACATGGACCCCAAACATACAATTTGTAAAAACATCCGAAATGCCTTGGTTGAGTCCTCTACCTATTGGTGTCCACAAAACAATAGATATGTTGAATAATTTGCTACTGTTACAATGATTGATCCAGTATATACTGTAGCTACTTACCGTGCTCTGGCTACCTACTCACCAGAGAGATTGACATGATGATACTGACAGATTGTACCGTTGAAAAGAGGGAGGCTAAGCTTTGACTAGATCATCTGCTAACTATTCTTGTTAGCTAGCTAATTTGTTACAAACGGTTCAGTTTGTGAGTGTGCTAGCGAGCTAAAATCTACAGTTGAAGTGGAAGTTTACATACACTTAGGTTGGGAGTCATTAAAACGAATTTTTCAACCACTCCACAAATTTTTGTTAACAAACTATAGTTTTGGAAAGTCGGTTAGACATCTACTTTTGTGCATGACACAAGTAATTTTTCCAACAATTGCTTACAGACAGATTATTTCTTCTTATAATTCACTGTATCACAATTCCCAGTGGGTCAGAAGTTACATACACTAAGTTGACTGTGCCTTTAAACAGCTTGGAAAATTCCAGGAAAAGTATGTCATGTCATGGCTTTAGAAGCTTCTGATAGGCTAATTGACATAATTTTAGTCAATTGGAGGTGTACCTGTGGATGTATTTCAAGGCCTACCTTCAAACTCAATGCCTCTTTGCTTGACACCACTGGGAATGTTCCGAAAGAAATAAAAGCTGAAATCATTCTCTCTACTATTATTCTGACATTTCACATTCTTAAAATAAAGTGGGGGATCTGACCTAAAACAGGGAATTTTTTACAAGGATTAAATGTCATGAATTGTGAAAAACTGAGTTTAAATGTATTTGGCTAAGGTGTATGTAAACTTCCGACTTCAACTGTAGCTATTAGCCAAAACGAAAGTATTGAAAGTTTAATATTTGGCTCTGTTTTAGTCCATGTGATTTGGATATTTTTGCCTATCATATATCCATCCACCTTGTGTGCAGCCAGGCGTCCAGTCTTGATGATGTCACGGGGTGCATCCAGAGTGCTCAGGCGAACTCTGAAACAGAAGCCTATGTGGAGTTTTCTAGGTAGAACGGAGGTGTTATTGCTCTTAAGTCCCATTGATACACATTGAAAGCCTATAACTTCCAGCTTGTCTCACACGCCAAACAAACAAACAAGTACTATAGGCAATAACCTTATAAGCCAGGACAAGATGTCCACTGTAATGGCCAACTGCTCTAACTCTGGCCTCAAAATGTAGGCTACTCAATTCCCACCCTAAATGTTGTCTCCCACCCTAAAGTGGTGGAATTTGAAAAAAAGCAATTTTCGATTTCTGTAATTATCCTGCATTTGAAGGGCAAAATTCCTGCGTAACTAACAATGTTGACCTTTGCTGACTTTCTTTCAAAAAAGATGACAAAAGTTAAAAGTTGAATTAAAGAACAAATGAATTCCCCAGATCTTGGCTCTTAGTCACGATAACACTGGCATAACATATCCTGTGTCTCCTCATTTGATTTTCATCGATTTTTCCCTCTACCTAATGCCTCTAAGATATGAATTAAAATGAGATTATACGGCGGCTCAGCAATTAAGCATCTTTACAACCCTTTGGTTTCCTAAGCTGCCCAACAGTTTACCTCCCTTTCCTCCCAACTGCTCCCCCAGAAGGTCCCGGGCCCGTGAAGCCCCTACCAAG
>NC_036852.1:5909134-5943176 GCF_002910315.2 Salvelinus sp. IW2-2015
GCCCTTACCATTCCCACCTGTGGGAGAGGATAGCATAATGTCTTAAGTCCATCTTAGTGTTCTTCCCAATCTCTCTCTTTGGGTGTTCCACATTACATCTCTTCTGACTGTGGTTCTGCCTGCCATGTATTTGTTCATAACCGTCAAGCAATATTTAGTGTCCAAAACTGAGCCATTCAATAAATTCATGTATTTTTCTCCGTTTCTATTGTTTGAAACATTGCTAAAAACAATCATACTTAGATTTGTAATAGCTGTTTTAATCTCTTCAAGCATCTTTCTCAACCAAAGAATGCAACTTGTTGTGCTTATGCTGAGAAGAACACAAGTTAATATCTTCAAATTGACAACTCAAATTGTCAACTTCTTACTGAATGTTCTCTTACACTCTCTCAATGCCGTGAAAGTATTACATTTCTGAAAAGCATGTGTGAAAACTCCCTATGAGAAACCCACACGGTCCAAAACAAAGCTCACACTGTAAAATGACATTTGTGACAGGTTTGTGTCTTTTTTTAGTCATCCATGTGTTCTCTTGACAACTGAAAAGAGCATGGTCCACCCCGATCATGATGGCCATTGTTCCTGCAGTCAGAGGCCATGATATCACAGTGGGACAGATTCCAGCCAGCCAACATGTCCCTTTGTCTCTAATTATGATAATGTAAAAGCCTTGGCTCCATGGAACCTGTCTGTGTGTATGCCCAAATTCCCAGCGGACATTCCTGTTCTCTTCATATGGAGGAGGGGGTCTATCAATCCTACAGTATGTCCAATGGTTTGTATTCCGCTCTTGAGAATGTGACGAGCTCGTGCTGCCACATTTGGTAACACTTTATTTGGGGAGTCCCCTTACATATGCTTTATAGATGTTCAACTTACAAACTCATTGTTTAATTTAATATCCACTAAGCCTAGCCCTATAACCGTAACCCTTAACCCTTAACCTAACCCGAGATTCTAAAATGCAGATGTACGTTCAGCCAATGTAAAAGGTGATCGACCTTAGTGTTGCTGCCCACTAAGGCAGCGCTAACCCAGGGCAGACATCAGACAGAGGATGACAGGCATCTTTGTGGTGTGTGCGGCCTGCCTGTGGCTCGCTGGGCTCACGGAGAGAATAATGGCGGTGTTGTTGCCGTGAGCAGCCTTAATGGTTTGTGATTAAGGAGACACACCAGGTTGTGTTGCTAATGACAGGGTTCACTGACGACATCCGCCCTGTCCTGCCACTCAAGCGGACCCACTATGAATGCCATCATTGTTCTTACTCAGACTCCGAGAGGCAAAAGTTGCCATTGTGTGGTTTTCTAGGTCACAGGATACATATTTATGTCACTGAAAAGATTACGTAAGAGAGAGAGAGACAAAAAAACAATAATTTACTCATCGTCTATTCTAGTGTTTAATTTTGCCAGTGTGTTAGTTCTGCATTGATAAACTGACGCACAACGGGACCCCCCCTCCCTCAGTAGCCAATGATTTCATTATCAGTAGCAAAAGATTTTAGCTACTCATCCAAGACGTATTGTTGTTTATTAATCATCACTTCCTTGTCATGCTAGACTGTGAGTTTCCCCACCACAACCTGCAGTTCCTTATCACAAGATTTCACAATGACATTTTTCCCCAATGACATCAAATAATCAAATCTCTCCTCATGTAACAAGTTACAGATGTACCTTTTGCTATGTTACGTCTAGTCTATGAGACCAGGCTTGCCAAACATAGCTACACTAACTGTCAACCGTGTGTGGCCAAACGTCTGGCCAGTGTTGTCATCTTCTATCCTGATCTTGTTTTCACCGATGTAGTGCGTGCGTCCGGCCATATGAAAAGCCAAAGCGATACATACAGTGAAATCGTTAGCGTGAAGAAGAAGACAAGAAGAAGACCGCAGGTGCTCTGAGCTCCCTAATTCCCCACACCTGTGAGGGCACATGGGCAGCGACACCCTACCCGCCTTTTCACCAACACCTGTCAGCAGGCCGGCTTCTTCAAAAGGAACCTTCTATCCTTCTCGACGTCCTCCCAATGCCCCAACCTCAGCCATTGTTACCACAGCCCACCTATTGAAAGCAGGGCGGGGGAGCCCATCATTAGTAAAAGCTGCTGTCAGTAGTTGTGAGGCACCGAGGCTCAGCTCTAGTTTGCACCCCACAATCGCCCTGACCACATCTCTTTCAGGGCCAGAGGAAGGACGGGATAGGTGGCCATAAAGGAATTCAAACGATATTGACATTTTTACACAATGTCTGCGAGAGGGGGCACAGATGGTCGGGGAGGGAGGGAGAAGCGGCAGTGAATATCCCGCCAGCGCGCTGAGGATGTGTTATAATTTTCCTAAAGCCCTGCTTGAATATGAGGCAACATGTTGCGCTCAGCAGGATGCCATGTCCGCAGAGAAGCAATTTTATTTCCCCTCCCTACGCAGGCAGGAGCAGCAGCAGCAACACGACTTAAGCATGACCTTTTGTGTGAGCCGAGCGGAGCGCCACGCTAAGCTACGACCCTAAGTGCCACAATTCTCCGAATTCTCAATTTACCAAAAGGCAAAGCCTGTCAAAAAACGTTACCGTTTGGCACAACCTTCGGCACGTATTTTGAATTTGACTACAGGCCAAAGGAAGGGGAGGAGTGTCGTGTTGTGCTATGAGAGCCTGTCTCTTGCCTGTGCCTGTGTGCCGTAATCAGAGGCTGTTTATTGTCCGTAAAGGGTCAAGGAGATGAGATTTGGGGTTTACTGCTGCTTGAGTGAGTCAAGTTGTTCACTACTGACAGTAATAGGATCCCAGCAGGGGACCACTCCAATGACGTGTGTTTGTTGGGCAACTGTGCCTCAGTGCTGCAGGAGTGCATTAAAATGATGACCTAAAGAGCACACACACAATCAGTGGGCTACGCAGTGCATTCATTCTGCTCCCAAGAACATCGCTCTGGTCATGCAATGCTCTCCCTCTCACAGCATTCTCTATATCTTCAGTATGTCAGTCAGAGTGGAGTGGAGTGCACTATGGGTGCAATGGGATGGTCTTGGTGTGTACACTACACAGCTCTCCACACATTGCTGTAGTGCTATGCCACTGGGCAAAAACGGGTTCAATCAATGCTGTTTCCATGTCATTTCGACAAAATAAACCTATGTGATGACATTGAATCATTTGCAAAGGTCATCGACGTAAGGGAATTTAATCTTTTTTTCACCCAACTTTTAACCGTAATCCAATGATGGTGATATTTGCTGTTGGTTTGATGTGGATTTCACATGAGTTGACAACTGAAGAAAATGCTAATCAAAAACTAGACGTTGAAATGACGTCTGCGCTCAGTGGGATTGTTTGGGAAAGTGTGTGTGTACAGTACATGTACATTACATATGCATGTAATGTAAATGTGTGTCTGTGTACACACATTCTTCCTGGTTGCTTTTCTTCTCTATCCACACCATAGATAAGGTGGCTAGAGAGGTTGTCTGAGGTCAGTGTCCTCAGATGGCCTCGTTTCTGGGCTCTCTGCTCTCTGCTTAGACTCAGAGTGTTCAGTAACTGCTCAGTAAGCACAGCAGTTGGTAGTTTTGTCCCATCCCATCTTCTCTGGCATCACTTCACCACATCATCCCTGAATTTATTCACAGCCACTCAGACAGTAGGACTGCTTTGTTACAGGAATGGCTTTCTGACTGGAAGCATCTTTTTTACTCTGTAAAAAACATGTAGCTTACGTTAAGCTCTTTTTTTGTGAGCTGGCTTCATATCTCTTTATCATTGGCCATCTGATAATCAGATGGAAATGTATTTGAATAGTGAGTGGTGCATTTCTTTTTTCTGAAAAGTAAAGTTGCTCTCTTTAGATGATGTTGAAAGAGGAAGTGAGCCCATTGGAGCTTTAAACGCATCTGGTCTCTCTCTCTCTCTCTCTCTCTCTCTCTCTCTCTGGGCGTGGTCTGATCATCCCTCCTGCCAAACCGCCCTCTTTCTCACTCTCACAGAACTGTCACCCCCGAGCCGAGGCCTGACAATTTTCTGTAATAAATTGGCAGATAATAGGCATGTCCAGTGGCCATTGTTTTGTCGGGGTAAAGTGTTTCAAATGATTTTAACCGGTGAGGCTGAAGAATACATTTCGTATTACGCATGTCAGTGATGTACAACGGCCCATTAGCAAAAAAAAATGATTGGGTATGATGCCAAACTCTGTAATCAAGGCCTCTCGCAGAGCCTGTGTGCCAGACAAAAGACTGCACAAAATCCCAAGCGTTGGCTATGCATGCTTTTCAGTTGCCGTGGCTAAGGGGGGTGTGCCACGCAGGGACAACATGCATGCGCACTTTGTTTTATTGCTCCTCCACAGATGCTTTTTTGTTCACATTTTCAAGCTTTGTCAATTCTACTCTTCTCTCTCTGAGCTGACTGCCTCCCAAAAACAAGAGAGAACGTGACAGAGAGAGGCCCTTCAAAAAAAGCTCTGTTAAACACAATTGTGACTTACTTTGGAGTTAGAGGAGGAGAAGGTTGGATACAGAGCTGGCTGAGCTGTAGACTTGGACGGGTGAATATACAGTGGAAATAGAAAGTAAATAGGTAGCTGGTCAGTTGGCAATAAGGCCTTCTGTTCTTCTTGGGGCAACCTATAACCTCGGTGCACTGCCACGACAAGACACACAGGTCTGGTTTCCTTGACACAGATTAATCCAAGTTCAAGACTTGTCCTATATTTTACTCCGATTTTTTAAAATCATAGTTGTAGAATGCATGGCTTTAACAGGTAGTATGTTGCTATTTGTTCTGGTAGGTTCAAGGCCAGAGGTTTGGGTCAATGAGTTTGTTGCACATAGCAGCTCATCTATTTGCGACAGATTTATATGATTTATAGTCACACTTGAACTGTGTGTGTGAAGTACAGATGTAGGATCTTAATTGGATCACTCTTTTGTTGCTGATAATTTTCCTGTGCAGCAGTAAATGCAAACTTGTAGTGTATTTGATGTTTAAAAAGGCTTCAAAGTTTGGAATTTCCACTTTAAAATGTCAGACTTGATTTGCTCTAACGAAAAATGCATCACCCCCCACAAAAAAAGTAATTGAATTGTAATCCACATAATAATTAACGTTTCCTGTTTCTGCAGGATTATTTTCCTGCTGTAGCAAACTGGCTCAAATTAAGATCCTACATCTGTATCCATAGTATATGATAATGATGAGGTAATGCTGAATGGACAGAAAAATACAGCTAATAATGTGTTAAATAGCGAGGTCGTGGGAAAAGCACAGTCTTGCCAATTAGTGGGATAGTGCTGATTAACCCTCCCTATGCCACATTGTGTAGACCCTGGGGTGGGATTCAACAGGCCACAATAGACACCCCTCAACACAAAAACAAACCTCTAGCTCATCTTTAGGAACGTGCGTGTGTGTTTGTGTGTGCTCGGAGGGAACTTGTTGAGGTTAAGCTTTCAGTTAGTATCGCAAGCCTTAACCAACTCTACAGCTAACTAGTATATTTATATGAATGTCGGGCACGTTCATAAGAGACTACATATTCATTGGTTAGAAGTTAGGTATAAAACATGACAAATTTCAAACAAGTTCAACACCAGCCCATAAATGTCCTCTGAGTGCCTCAGAGAACAGGTGTTGTCGGACGAGGGTCCTGTAGAGGACAGATGGATGATCTATTCAACGCATCTCTATGTGTCTGGTGTTTGATGGGCCACATGAAAGCAGAGTCATCAACATGACTCATTGTAGTTCCAGATCCCCAACAATTAATGTTTGATGTTCTGTTTCCAGATCATTGGTTTCTGCGCTACATTTAAACATGGATGTGTTCTTGTCAAACGCTCTTGTAAATGCAATAGTGCATATCTGTTTTATAGCAGGAAATGCACACATTGTTTAGATTCAAATCGTACATTTTTAAAATGTTGATTTTCATGCAATTCACTTTTGTGGGGTCTCACATGGCATATTCCAGTTTGGACAAGAGAACAGATAATGTTGTTTTTAGTTTGATGTTGCGACTACAGTACAGAGATACCTGTATCTGTTTATAACCTCAAGAGATTTAATTGGCCATCTGCAAATGTGTTTTGTCTTTCTGTCTTTTTCTCACACTCTAAATATTAGCGTTTTTCAGAGCAGTACAAACAACACATTTTATTCCAAAAACATTCACGATCATGGACCATCACTGCACTTCTAGAGACACATATCTTTGTTAACCCTGACACAACCTTTTCCTGAAAATTATGCTGCATTGTATATCAGTCTGAAGATATAACGTGAGTTTATTCCATGGGAAAGAGGCCTTTGAATGGCCTTCTGTCGATTGATGTGTCTGCGAGTCAGTGGCAACAATATTGCTCATATGCAGTTATTCCCAGCTCCTCCAACGAGATAGAGCTATAAAAGTGTGAGTACTCAGCTTTCTCCTGCTCCCCACCATGACTGAGAGATCCCACTGGGCACACACTGGTTGAATCAATGTTGTTTCCACGTCATTTCAATGAAATTACGTTGAACCAATGTGGAATAGACGTTGAATTGACGTCTGTGTCCAGTGGGATGCAGTAGAAAGAGGAGCAGTATTTGCACTATAAGTGTTCAGTCAGGGGACACCGAGACTTCGAAGCTACTCCGATGTGTAGAATACTTGGTAAATGTTTTGTAAATCATCCCCAAGACTAGATAATTGCTGAGGATGTGGGTGAGAAGTTGTTTGTCTTATAATAAGGATTCCTATTGTCACATGAGAGGACGCTGGCGTCGGGGTGGATATGTAGTGTCACGTCTGCTCCCGCTCCCCCCCTGGCGCTTGAGGGCGCCAGGCTGCCCTGCATCACTGACTCCTATCATCTATTATGCACACCTGCCTTCCCTCGTTCCACGCATCAGCGATATTGGACTCACCTGGACTCATTCATCACCTGTTTATTTCCTCCCCTATATTTGTCAGTTCCCCAGTTCTGTTCCCCGCTGCAGCATTAATTGTTTTTTGTCAGGGTTACCTGTTTGCTGACGCTGTTCCTGTCTCATTCCATGTCCGTTATTTATTAAATGTTTTACTCCCCGTACCTGCTTCGTCTCTCCAGCGTCATCATATGTGACACCTATGGTATGGAACCCCCTTTACTCTGGTACTCCTTTTATCATCTGTGAAGTGAGTACAAATAATTCTCGCTCTAAGACAGCCTGGTCCCAAACGTACTGTAACAAGTGTGATCCTCATATAGCAGAACAATGAGAGCAAATCCCAACGTTCCTGGAAGATTGCATGTACAGTATACATTGAGCCCAATGCCACAAGTCACAGATATGGTTCTGTATAAGCTTTCTTGAGCCTGGGTTGATTTCCAGTCTGTAATGGTTTTGGACCCCATTAAGATCCGAGGGTTAAGCTGAAGGCCTAACGTCTTAGTGCTAGGGTCAATATTTCTTGACAAATGGTTGGAAAAGTGCTTGAAACGCAAAGGTCGGGGGTCGCAACCTTTTTGACCTCTCAACCAGTGGCCCTTAATACGTTTGACCTCTGGATCGTCAACAGAATGGCCAAACATATGTCAAGGATAATTCAAGGTCAAATGGACCTGACCTGATAATCTACTTTGAAAGAGTCCAACTCCAGTCATTTACTGTGTTTAACCAGGCCTATATCTTCTGAGGATCTTCTGGACTTTATTGGACCTTTTAAATAGTGAACAAACTGTGAGCCAAGAGCCAGAAAAGATCTGCAAATATGCCCAAATCAACAGGCCCCTAGTTACTGGTTCAACAAACGTGCAAGAAAAGATCTTAAACATTGTCTACTTTGAACTTGACATAATGTTTACCTCGCCTCTGAATTGATTGAAAATCCCATTGAATGCAATTCTTTGGGACAAAGGCACACAACACAGAATTAAGGCCTAACAAAAGGCTTTAGACGATATTTTAACATCGTAAATTGACCTTGTCGGCCTGTTCACCTACCCCCACCTCTCTCTATTCTGCACCTCCCACCCTCTCCCCTTACCCACAAGGTCGTCCCCAATTGGGGTCCAGAGCCAATGGGGACAGACATCCTTTATATGTTCTTTAACGGTCCACTAAATGGGTTTTGAGGTCAAGCGATTAGTCTCTCAGGTCAACCCTGGCACCTGCATGGTAACACTGATTCCACAATAAGGGCAGTCTGCAAGGAGGCTGCATTTGGTAAGCGTAAATAGCTGTAGGAGATGAATTGATAGATTTGAGAAACAATCCTCGTTCTTAAAAGCTCCATTCAGCACTTCGATAAAAGGTTTTTGTGTAGTACGTTCCGTAAAAGGAGAGAGAGGCTATCAGATTCTTGAGGTCGGGCCACCATGGCTGAAGAGAAGTTATTTCTAAAGCCTCCCTGGTCTCTGTTTCGTCCCTGTGAGAGAGAAACCACACAGCCTGACTCGAGATGGCTTTTAACAGCCGAGATTACAGTAGAGTAGCGGAGGAAGAATACGCACCCTTTTATTCTCGTTTGTCTCCGCTTCAGTTGCATACAACTGCCTCCCCTCTCACCATGCCGAGCCCTTCATGCATGAGCTTGTCCGCTTTTCAATAGCCTTTGTGTTAGTCAGGATTCAAACAAGATAGGTTGCCTGCCTTTGACTCCTCTGCTCTCTCTCTCCTAGGATAAATATTTCACCTGTCACACAAAGAAGAATGTTTTGGGATCACTTGCTACTGTAAAAATCCACTTTGGGATTTACATTGACGGAATGATTTTCAAAAAGTCTCATCCAGAAGGCTGAGGTTGGCTTTCATCAGGCGCTGTGTATTTGTTGACGTGGTGATTTGCATAGTCTTTCAGGGAGCTCAGGGAGAGTGAAATCCTGTTGTAAACCCATCGTCAACTTTAAACAGCGCCACGGTACACACAAAGCTGCCTTGAGAAGTGCCTTCGTTTCCCTAATGTGTGATGGGATTAGAATTGATTCGATTGAAAACCTTATCATCATTATTTAGAAAGATGATAGCTTGTCAATCATCTAGAAGCATAGATAATCAGTGTGATGTAAACCACCCAAACAATAATGGACGTTACATCGTCACTGTGAGACATCTCTCTACAGGATACAACTCAAGGCATGACCAAGATCTAGTACCTCCTTGACTATGATTGATGAAACTGTATATCTACCGAGTCCATTCCCAAGCCTCCTGTACTGCGGATCCTTTCTCCTCTGTAGTCTTAAGGCAGAGGCCTGGGACGAAGGGGACTGTTTGCTCTCTGGGACCTAATTAATAATGTTTGTTCAGCCCATTGTGAAGAGGGATAGTAAGGTCACTAACTCGAACAGCAAAAGGAGTTTTAAAAGCCTTGGAAATGCATAAATTATGTAAATATGTCTATTGCCTTTAATACGTATTGTTCCCCTCATTCAGAGGAATCTGTGAGAAACGAAGCACCCAGATCTCTATTGACTCCGCCTAAGGGTTTTAGATGAAAACCATGAACGCCATATATAAATGTTCATATAGGCTATATGGTACCGCATATCATATGTTAATTAATGTGTTCATGGACTCAATTCTTGACATTATTCTTTGAACATAAAACTTAGATGCATGCAGATATCATGTTTTTCTCCAACCACTACATACAGCTGTCTATAGTCGTTTTGATATTCATGGCCATTTTGGATTTATGCGTAATGGAGAATAAAGCTAAAGCGGCCATGTTTGTCCCTTTCTTCATCAGTGTTGTATTGTATTGTTCCTGCTGGCTGGTAGTTTGTTAGGCCAGACAGATATGGCAGTAGATTCATGGTTTAATGAGGACCAGACTGCTGCAGAGAAGCCAGGGCCCAGGGCCCACCACACACTGTCAGTGATTTGGATGTTACTCTATAAGTAGTTATAACAAAATTAAAGGGAATCATTTTCATTTCAGACCGGTTAGACACTTTCTTGGACAAAGATCACCTTTGTTCCACACGTTTCCCTGAATTGAATCTAAGTTTATTTGTAACTGCTATTGGCTGTTCTATGCATGGGGATACTACAGTAGGTTTAAGTTTCATTGGATTGTTGTTACTTTTGTTTTTTACAGAGTGAGGCTAGATCAAGCTTCAAAGCCAGTGTTCAATTACCAAGAAAACAGAGAAAGTCTTTACAGTGTTTTTTGTTATGACTAACAGCTTTCGTATTGCCCTTTTTTATATATTTTCACCTTTTCGGTTTAGTTCTGCCTTCTTTATCAAGCACATTCTCAAAGTTGTGTGAAAACCAACACTTCAGGGAATCAATTTTTTCTCGGGGTGCATTTCTTCCCTAATTATATCAGGGCTCTCCAAACCTGTTCCTGGAGAGCTACCCTCCTGTAGGTTTACTCTCCAAACCTGTTCCTGGAGAGCTACCCTCCTGTAGGTTTACTCTCCAAACCTGTTTTCCTGGAGGCCGCTACCCCTCCTGATAGGTTAACTACTCAAACCTCTTTCCCTGGAGAGCTACCCCTCCTGTAGGTTTACTACTCCAACCCTAGTTTCCTGGGAGAGCTACCCTTCCTGAGAGTTTACTCTCGCAAACCTGTTTCCTGGAAGCGCTACTCAGAACTCTCATCCTCTGCTCCTGTAGGTTACTCTCCAAACCTGTTCCGTGAGAGCTACCCTCCTGTAGGTTTACTCTCCAACGCTGTTCCTGGAGAGCTACCCTCGCTGTAGGTTTACCTCCAACCTGTTCCTGGAGAGCTACCCTCGCTGTAGGTTTACTCCAAACCTGTTCCTGGAGAGCTACCCTCCTGTAAGGTTACTCTCCAACCTGTTCCTGGAGAGCTACCCTCCTGTAGGTTTACGCTCCATCCTGTTCCTGGAGAGCTACCTCCTGTAGGTTTTGCTACAACCAACAGTTGTAACTAACCTGTTCAGCTTATGAACTAGCTAATTACTAGAATTAGGTGCGTTAGATTAGGGTTGTAGTGAAAACCATACAGGTTGGTAGCTCTCCAGGAATAGGGTTGGAGAGCCCTGGTTTAAATTACAGTCCGGCATGTTTTAACTATCGCCTTTTAGTTTATGATTTTTGATTGGATTTCATAGAAAGGGACCCATCAATGATGAGGGCCTTCCGCTCAGTGATGCCAACTTAGCAATTTTGTTGCTAGATTTAGCAACTTTTCAGAGTACCCAGAGTAACTTTTTTTTCAAACAGCACCTAGCAACAAATTTAGCTACTTATAAAAATGTATTTGGAACTTTTACCAACTTTTGAAAAGTGACTCAAATGCTAAAATGCACACATTTTGCCTCTAAATGACACAAAAATGATTTTCTCTGTCACACACTCAGTCACAACACACGTGCCTGGCTGCAAAAGTGCATTGTGAGTGACGTCAGCAGCAGGCGCTCAGCTCGTGCACAGGCAGCAGCAGGCCAGCAGCAATTTCAGCAAATTGCAAATCATTGTTGGCTGACTGCAGCAGCAGTAGTATGCGTTCGACGAGACAAACCCAATGAATATAGTTGGTCACAAATGTTTGATATTGAACAGAGCTTACAACATCAATCAAAATGTCTCAATCAAAATTATACAGCCAGAAGTACAGAAAAGAGTGGGAGTCTGTACCTGAATTTAAAGGGTGGCTGAAGCCAGTAATTGGGGATGATTGTCGAGTATACTGTGCGTACTGCAAATCAGATATGCTTGCAAAAATGTATGACATCAAGAAACATTGTGCTACAGCAAAGCATATAAATAAATCAAAACCGTACAACCCCACAGTTGGTTAAAAAAGTGGATAACTGCAAAAGCGCAGAAGCTACGATGGCAATGGCCACTGCAGAGCATTGTTCGCTGCTAGCATGCAACCATTTAGGTATGGCTTGCAGAGCTGCCTTTTCAGATTCTGTGGCAGCAACAAACTTCCAAATGCACTGCACCAAGTGCACAGAAAAGATTAGGGGAGTACTGGCTCCTTATTTTCTCAAAAGAGTAACATCAGATGTGGGGCATGAGAAGTTCAGTCTCCTTCTGGATGAGTCCACTGATGTCAGTGTCTCGAAATACCTGGGTGTGGTGATTCAGTATTTCAGTGCTAAAAAAAGAACCGTTGTGTCCACATTTCTCCGGCTGGTTGAATTGGAGGGGGGCGATGCCAGATCAATAGCAAAGGCGGTAGTTGAGTTTCTTGAGAAGTGTAAACTTAAAAAAGAGGATCTTCAGGGTATTGGCACTGATAATGCGTCCTTGATGACTGGGTTGCACAACCGGGTGCACAAGATTTTAAAGGAAGAATGTGCATTGCCCAATTTGGTACAAATCCACTGTGTGTGCCAGTCTTTACAATTGGCTGTCTGTGCAGCATCCAAAGAAACCATCAATAGGAGTGTTGAGTACTTAATCAGGGAAACCTACAACTGGTTTTCGGTTTCCCCAAAACGGCGTGAGGCGTACAAAGCAGTGTATGCCACCATTAATTGTGGCCAGAAACCCCTGCAGATCACCAAAGTGTGTGCCACACGTTGGCTATCGATTGGGCCTGCGGTAACTCGTATATTGAGCCAGTGGGAAGAACTGAAACTCCACTTTGAGTTGACCAAGGCCAGTGAACCTTGCTACATGGCGGATGTGCTCCACGCCATGTACATGGACAAGACCAACTATGTCTACCTGACATTCTTGAAATCAATCCTGTCTGACGTACAAGTTGCAGTGAAGTTAAGATGGCGCCGGAGGAGATGGCTGCCGTTTTACGATCTCCTAACCAATTGTGCTATTATTTATTTATTTTTTCGCGATATTTGTAAATTATTTTGTACATAATGTTTCTGCAACCATATCTTACGGCAGAAAATAGCTTCTGGATATCAGGACAGCGATCACTCACCTCGGATTAGACAAAGATTTTTTCAACAACAAGCAGGACTCACACGATATTGTCCAAACACCCCACAGGGCAGACATTAAGACTCCTGAACAGGTAACCAAATGGTTACCCGGACTATTTGCATTGTGTGCCCCCCCCCCCCCAACCCTATTTTACGCTGCTGCTACTCTCTGTTATCTATATGCATAGTCACTTTAACTATACGTTCATGTACATACTACCTCAATTGGCCCGACCAACCAGTGCTCCCGCACATTGGCTAACCGGCTATCTGCATTGTGTCCCACCACCCGCCAACCCCTCTTTTTACGCTACTGCTACTCTCTGTTCATCATATATGCATAGTCACTTTAACCATATCTACATGTACATACTACCTCAATAAGCCTGACTAACCGGTGTCTGTATATAGCCTTGCTACTCTCTTATTTTCAGATGTCTTTTTACTGTTGTTTTATTTCTTTACTTACTCAACACACACACACACACACACACAACACACCCAACACACACACACAACACACACACACACACACACACACACACACACACACACACACACACACAACAACACACACACACACACACACACACACACACACACACACACACCACACACCACACACCTTTTTTTCACACTATTGGTTAGAGCCTGTTAAGTACGCATTTCACTGTAAGGTCTACACCTGTTGTATTCAGCGCACGTGACAAATAAACTTTGATTTGATGTGAAGTACTTTGAGGGAGGAGCAAACAGATCCTGTCAAGCTTTTGGACAATCTGGTACACCGCTTAACATCACTTTGCAGCAGAGTAGTCAACCCTATGGCAAAAATGGATGTCCTGAAGGATGCCATTGATGGACATCTCAGTCCATCACCATACCTTGGGTACCTTTTCGAGAGCACGGTGTACCAACTCAGTCTTGCGCCAGAGGACAAAAAGGTATTCCGGAGACGGTGCATCAACTACATTGTTGCTTTAAGCAAGGAGCTGCAAGCAAGGCTCCCAGACAATCGTGAAGCCTTGCGACACATGGCTTTGTTCAGGTGTTAAGGAAACCCTAAAGCACAATAAAGGCACCACTGAAATTATTAAAGGAGCTGAGCTACTGGGGTACCAGCCCCAAACAAATGATAAAATTGTTTCCCAATGAAGAAACATCCATCTGTTTAGGTGGGACTCAACTGAAAATACAGTCGAGTTTTGGAGTGGAGTCAATAACTACACGGACTCTTCCGGGTCAAATCCATTTGAAGAACTGTGCAAAGCTGCACTCGCTGCCCTCTCCTTGCCATACTCAAATTCGGAGGTTGAACGGCTGTTCAGCCAAATGAGTGGGGTCAAGTCAAAGTTAAGAAATAGAATGTCACTGCACACTCTCAAGTCCATACTCCTGGTATGGTATGGACTGAAGCTGGCTGGTGATACCTGTTACCAGCATAAACTGAAGTTTAGTTCTGCAGCAGTTTGGCACCACAGCAGCATACAGCTTTAAGGCCACTCCATCCTCTTCTGCTGGTTCCAGCTCCGTGACAATGCAGTTGGACAGTGAAGATGAAGAGGATTTCCTTGCCAATCTATGATTAATCATATTTACAGTACGTATGCATGGAGTGGACTTTCTGGAACTGGCGGAGACACACAGCTGATGGTGGCAGTGTGTACTGCAGTGTGTGCGAGAACAGTGGCAATATCTGGAGGAAACCATTGAGCAGCTAGCCAGCCAAGCAGCACAACAACCTGGAGAGAGCTGGAGAGAGATGCCTAGCGCACACATCAGTATTTGAGTAAAGTTGCGTGTTCAATAAGATAGCATATATACCTTGTTATTAGCCTGTACCTATAATTGTTGATCAGTTAGGTAGCATGTTAACTAACTACCAATACACTGCTTAAAACTACAATTGTTCAGAATGTGTAGGTTTACTAGTTAAAAAGAAAATAAATAAAATGTAATTGTTCAATAATGTGTAATTGTTCAATAATTCAATGTGTTGTGTTTAAAAAATAAAATGTGATCATATAAAATGTGTTGTGTTTATATTACTTTTATAAATAAAAATATATGAAAATAAACAAAAATCTAAACTAACAAATGTCAAATCATATTTTTCGCCGAGGTGGCCAGTCAATTTGAGTAATGTTATTGTGCGTTGTATGTAATGACGCAGTTTTACGTTATTACGTAATTATTACGTAATTACGTCATCACGCAATGACATCACAACGACATTTAGCAACTTTTAGCAACAAATCAACCTGCCTCTGACAACTTCCCCTGAAAATTAGTTGGCAACACTGCTTCCGCCTTCTTGGGAAACCACAAATGGAATTCAGAACTCAAGGGAATTTGACTCATTCTTTGATAGAAAATATGAGTAACTACAGTATCACTGTTATTTCCCAGCCATTCTTGACTCTTTTTACTTGAATGAAATTGACTCATTATTGAGTAATCTGACAAAAATTGCACCATTAGGGCTGCAAATTTACGGTACCCTCCCCACCCACCTTGTTGACCTTGGCTTTTCCAACCATCAAAAGTAAAACATTTCACTAAGAGCTCCCACCCCAAGGTCATTTCACTAAAATAGTGGATTGGTTGTTTTACTTACCATTAAAAAAATAAAATAATTTGAGGAGTGGATGGAACCCCTCTTTTTGCTGGGACCTCCACTTTTAAACTCACATTGACTTTATTGTGTCAAGTCACGTCGATGTTCACACACAAAATGTGTAAATGAACAGCTTAGAAAAATCTATTCCTTTGGCCCATCTCCTCATAAGGTCAGAAGATCCACTCATTCTGCCACTGAGAAGATAAGCCTGTCAATCGTAAATATGAGGGATGAAAGAAATTCTGTTTACTCTCTGCAGAGTACCAAATCAATGAAAAGACAGTGTTTACGCTCTGCAGTGTACCAAATCAATGGAAAAACAGTGTTTACGCTCTGCAGTGTACCAAATCAATGGAAAGACAGTGTTTACACTCTGCAGTGTACCAAATCAATGGAAAGACTGGATCAAAGACATTCTTGACTTCCTGCACTAAGCTAAGGCCTGTATTATTGCATGGTCACTTGTGTAATAACGGTATTGCATCCCAAATGGCACTCTATTCACAATAGTGCACTACTTTTTTACCAGGGCTTATAGGGCTCTAGGCAAAATTAGTGCACTATATAGGGAATAGGGTGCCATTTGGGATGCAATACCTTTATTACCTTCCCTTCTTCTGCCCATGAGCTGAGCTGTGCTGGGCATGCCATGCATGTGAACCCCAATGATCAAATATGGTCTTGTTAACACCCCAGGGCTTATAAATGGGAACTGGACCAGAAAGGCAAAAACATTGGGAGGGTAGAGTGGGATGCGATGGGGAGGGGCGTGTGTCGGGGTGGGTTGTTTCGGAGGGTTTAGGGGGGGCTACTCTATGAACCCACCCAGGGATAATACAAGGATATAAAAGCACTCTGTTCCAAATACAGCACTGTGGGGAGCGCTCATGTTTGTCAGTTTAAAGGAACCAAAGGAGACTTTGTAACCTTGTCTACCTGTTACAGAAAATATATGGAACCAGTTTTTTAAAAAATCTGCAATTACAAGGAATAGGAATTTACACAACATCATCTAATGATTTGTACCAATGCAGACATTGCTGTCAGAAATCCCAGAGAATATCAACCTCCATGGGTGTGAATTCCCCCCACATTTCCAGGCTGGAAATGTGTCAGCCAGACAGCATGTCGTACGTCTGGCAGTATAGCAGTTAACGTGAACAGCTAGCCTAACCCCAGGATGTGTATGTGTGTTTGGGTACCGCAGCAGATGAGCGTTTTCGTGAACGGAAGCATTAGTTAACAGGCGTGGAGAATGCATCTGATGTGTCCAGTCACATCCAGTCCTTTTCCTCTCTGCCCATCAGTCCAGTTGTGGTTAGCGGGACGGAGTGGGACTGACACAGATTGACTTGACATGGCAGGAGCCCGTGGCCGGCTCAGCCGCTACCACTGACCCCTTGGTATCCCCTTAATCTGAGGGCAGAGGAAAGGCACCATGAGGCGATGTGTGTAAAGATCCTTCAGGGCCTGCCGTCACACTGCTAACCTCTCTCGCAGTATACACACACACACACACACACACACACACACACACACACACACACACACACACACACACACACACACACACACACACACACACACACACACACACACACACACACACACACACACACACACACACACACACACACACACACACACACACACACACACACACACACACACACACACACACACACACACAATGCCACACATGCACACTCACCCTCCACCCCATTCTTCTGGCACACCGGGGTCCTAGTCGTGTCCCATCACTCTCCACTATAGAGGAATGTTCTAGAACTATTTATCAAATTATTCAAATTCTATGTTTCTCCATTGCCCTGCTCTGCCCTCCTGCAGTGTGGGATGCAGAATGGTCATTACAGTTTTTTACAATCCCTTTGCACTAATTTCAGAACCTTGTGGTATTCTTCAAAACTCTAGACACAAAACTGAAAACGGTCATCACTTGTAACACAGGCTGTCCAATGTTCAAAACATTGCATTGTGTATTCATCTTTAAAGAAACCTTGCACTTGCAGAATCATTGGTTCAATAACTAATTTATCATGAATTACCATAGAAACATTCATTTAGATCACCCACACACAAGATACCGATAGTTTCACTGTTGAGTTGTTCGTTCAATCATGAAATAGTTATGTAATGTACAAAATATTTGATACATGTTTCATTATGGTACTACACGTAATTACATCACTGTAAAAGGACTAGTAAAGAGAATACTACGACACATTGAACAAAATCTGAAATGTATTGATTACAGTTTTTCCAACTGCTTACACACGTTTTCAAAACTGTCTCCTTTTTTCAAAACTCTACACACAATTCCAAAACTGCACACACAAAATGCAAAATGCCTCACATCTCCTTCAAAATGTAACACTGCATTCAAAATGCCATAAACACATGTCAGAATGAAGCATTTGCATCAAATGGCAAACACTGCTTTCATAATAGTACATTTTTGGATATACCATGTAAACACTGTGTTCTAAATCTAAAAGCTCTTTGGTCTTTCATAGGCTTATATCTACATTTCAATACAATGTTCTACAGTGAAAGTCATCTGCTGAGAGGGTAACAAGTACACTGTAAACACCAATGCAATGTAGAAACAGAAAATATTTATTAGCCAAACATTAAGTAGCATACAACAAAACCATAAACATATGTAAACCAAAAGTATATTCTTTAGAATACAGTAAAGAACACAATTGTGTGTGTGGGGTCCCGGAGGGCAGTCCAGGAATTGGTGTGGGGGGGGGGGGGCAGTCACCAGTGCTAAGCTACGCTTCATCTCTTCTCCGGCTGGGTCTGGCACAATACTTCGTCCACATCACAAGATACGTTTTCTCTTGCCAAACATCGAGGGAAGTATCTCCTAGCATGGCGTATCCAACCTTGGACAGAGGCAACCTCTATGTCCCCACATGTGATCATACACTTTCCAGCGCCAAGCTGAGAAGAATACCTCTATGGGATTTAGAAAAGGTGAATATGGGGTAGGTACAAAACTACAAATTGTGGATGGGTGGCAAACCATTTTGGACCAGAACAGCCCGGTGAAAACTAACATTGTCCCATAAAACCACAAATCTATCAGGCTCCTTGATCTGGATCAGGGACAAGCATTGTGTAATTGCATCCAGAAAAGTGAGCATATGGCCGGTGTTGTACGGACCGTGTGGCATTGTGATGGAGAACCCCGTTTGAGTGATGGCAGCATACATAGTTATATTACCCCCACGCTGTCCAGCGACATTGGTGATTGCCCTCTGTCCTGTTACATTTATTCCGCGGCGCCGGTTTTGATGAAGCCAACCTCATGAAGCCAACCTCATCCACATAAATAAATTCATGGCGAATTAGATGGACATCCAGCTCCAATACTCTCTGTAACAGACAAAAGGATATACAGATGAGTAAATATGGTATGTCTGAAGTACTGGAAGTAGTGTTGCATACATACCTCTACAAAGTATGTTGCATATTCTTGACCTTGTTAAGAGTTCTCTCCAAATGGCACCTTGTAAAGTTGTTTCATCGTCACTCGGTGCCGTTGAGGATGCGTTGTATGGTCGACAGGCTTACAGCATTGATGTTGTTAAATATGGTGTCATTATTCAAGATATGCTCTCTTATCTCTCGAATCCTAATTGCATTGTTGGCCAAAACCATATTTATAATTGCAGTCTCTTGTACATCTGTAAACAAGCGTCCTCGTCCTCGTCCTCCATGATGTCTTTGCCTTTCCACTCTGTACAGAATTCAAACACAGTATGTGTTCAGCATAGGAACTGTAAACAATGACAAAAAAATATAGTACAGCATGATAAACCAACTTCATTCATTCAATGCAGTGCAGTAAATGGATGGCTTAGAGTTACAAATGCTTATGCAATACTATGCAGTCATACGTATTTTACAGTACATTACTGTAATGCTAAAATAGTCATTAGATAGTTGCATACTTGTTCTCATTTCTGAAGGTTCGATTTATGGACGCCACTGTAAATCGACTCAAGTTGGGCTGGAGTCTCAGTCCAGCCTCTCTCATGGTCAAACCGTGGTTGATCACATGATCAACAAGTGTTGCTCTAATCTCATCAGAGATGGCTCCTTCCTTCTCTTCTTTGCCCTCGTCCTCTTCTTCCTCTTCCTCTCCCTCCTACTCCTCTTGCTCTCTGTCCATTGTTGGCATCCATTGTCAAAACAGGTAATATGACCTTGACCTATTTATAGGCCTATACTACAGTAAAGCAGTGATTGGTTAGTGATCAGTTAAGCTATTAGTGTTGCACATGGTGAGGAGTGTGTTGTTGACCTGGTGAATAAGTGTAGCATTTTGATTGGTTGTGTTTGGAAAAGGAAAGCAAGTCACTTCCTGTTAGATTTTGTGTTTTTAGGTAGAGAATTGTGTGTAGTGTTTTGAAAAAAGTGTTTTATGCAATTGACAACTGAGTCAAAGGCTGAGAAATAGCTTATGGTTTTGGATATTTGGTGTGTAGTTTGCACTTGAGTGAGAGGTTTCAAAATCGTGTGACATGAAAGATTGTGTGTAAGCAGTTGGAAAAAACTGTAAATACAATAAAATCACTAATAGGTTTATTTGAATCAAAGCAAAATAATTAGCTACAAAAAAGAAAAAAGCTACAGTAAAACATCAACTGCAGTGTTCCTCACCTGGCTTACTGTAAAAAGCAAAACAAAGGTTGATTACTGTACTTCTATATTTCCATCAACCTGTCTTGTGATTTGGCCATAGTTTCTCATCCACATCACAATGGATGTTTTCATTAGCCAAACATCTTGGGAAGAATCTTCGGGCATGGCGAATCCAGGCCTGACACTGGTCTGCCGTGATGTCATTGCATGCATCATCCATGGCCTGGAAGAGCGCTCGTTCGTGAGGGCGCCTATCATATACTTTCCACCTCATGTGGAGAAAAATTCCTCAATCGGGTTAAGGAAAGGAGAGTATGGGGGTAAGTACAGGGTGGTAAATTGTGGTTGGGCCTGAAACCATGCTTGCACCATTTGAGCATGGTGGAACCTGACATTATCCCACACAATGACATAGGTCATGCCATCTGCTCTACAGACCTGATTTAGCCCATCAAGGAAGGTTACATTCGAACAGCGAATCATGTGGCTGCCTGCAACTCAATATATAGAGTATATAGAGTAGAGAGCTTTAGTTGTTGTTCGACCTAACATTAGAACGGACAAGATGCGTAATCTAAGCAACTTTGACCGTGGTATGATTGTTGATGCCACAGATGGTGATTCCAGCATCTCAGAAACAGCTGCCTTCCTGGGATTTTTACGCACTACAGTCTCTAGAGTTTACAGAGAATGGCGTGATAAACAAAACACATTCAGTGAGCGGCAGTTCTGTGGGCAAAACACCTTGTTAATGAGAGAGGTCAGAGGAGAATGTCCAGACTTATTCAAGCTAACAGAAAGGCCACAAATGCTCAAATAACAGCTGTTTAAAACAGTGGTGTGCAGAAGGGCATCGCTTAACGTACAACACTGTGAATAATTCAGGCTGTTGTGGAGGCAAAAGGAGGTCCTACCCAGTACTAGATAGGTGTACCTAATGAAGTGGCCGGTGAGTATACAGTAATGTCAAATCTGAAAACATGGTCTGGAAAAGTGGTGCATGGGACCATAGAAACAGTATCTGATAAAGAATGATGATGAAATATTACATCCATAGATAATGTAGTCCAATTGGCTCATGTTCCACGTTAATTGGTGTCAATGGATCTCGTTATCCTGAAAATGTCATAATCTAAACATGGAATATTGTTTGTCTGTTTCCATAAAACTATGCATTAAGAGTAATGCAACAGTTATTTATCATTTTGAGCAGTTGTATCACTTGATAGCAAGATCATTGTAATGAAATGAATAGACAGTCATCTCAGATGTAATGTGTGAATTGCATTTTGAAATGGTAATACTTTGATGTTAAGTTGCGTCATTTTGAACAGTTGATTTTAGTTCAATGAACAAATGATCTTAGCTTTATGTGTATTGTATCCAAGCAATTGGAAAAAGTGTTAGAGTTTTGAAAAATGTGCTTTTTGATCATTGGTTGTGAGTTTTGTGTCTAGAGTTTTGAAAAATGACATCAAGGTTCCGAAATTAGTGGCAAAGTGATTGTAAAAAACTGTAATCGTTATATAGTCCCATTCAAGCTTAGAATGGGACAAGAGGTGGACAGCACTTCAGGTTCCCATTCACTAGTTGTCAGTGTATGCTTGGGCCTGGCTGGTATGCATCAATTCTCTTTCTGTTGATTTTTCCACCAGAATGATGTATTACCTTTTGATTAGACCACCTCTGCCTGTAAACATCTTACACTTAAGTCTACTCTTTACTATATACCAGGGCTGCCCAACCCTCTTCATGGAGATCTACCGTCCTGTGGGTTTTCAGTCCAACCCTCTTCCTGGAGATCTACCGTCCTGTGGGTTTTCAGTCCAATCCTATTTAACACACCTGATTCTACTTATTTGCTGCTTAACTAGCTGAATCAGATATACTAAATTAGAGTTGGACTGAAAACCTACAGGACATTAGATCTCCAGGGAGAGGATTGGGCAGCCCTGCATAGTATGAAACAAATTGCAAAAATGAAACAAATTGCAAATTATCTTTGAAGAATTTGAGAGGTGTAGCTGGGTGGTATCTGTTCATTTATCTTAGTAGAGCCCTTCTTTTGTCTTGATGGCAGGTCCGTCTTATCCTACTGTCAGAGAGGCCGTAAAGAGAGAGATGCCGGCTGAGACAAGCCCATGCTAAGCTGAGCTGTGTTTTTTTTAAAACACCTTGTTAATGTGGGATCTTTAGGAAACGTATCGTGATTCATGCAGGACATGCACTATAGCACATCAATGCCTGATTGATAAGTGTTTAAGTTTACAATTTGCGTCACCACTGCGTCAATGGGGACTTTTTTAAAGGGATACCCTTTACATAATACTTGCAGCATTCACTGTGGTCTTACACCACAGTGAATGTGTACAGTGTTCTGATATGAATGTACACTCATAGAAGAAAGAGTTCCAAAAGGGTTCTTCAGGTGTCCCCATAGGAGAACCCTTTTTGGTTCCAGGTAGAACTCTTTTGGGTTCCAGGTAGAATCCTTTTGGGTTCCATGTAGAACCCTCTGTGGAAAGGATTCTACATTGAACCCAAAAGGGTTCTACCTGGAACCAAAAAATGTTCTTCAAAGGGTTCTCCTGTGGGAACAGCCAAAGAACCCTTTTAGGTCCTAGATAGCACTTTTTTTCTAAGAGTGTAGGTTACACTATGATTTGTCCTTAATGTGATGACCCTCCCATTGTCTGCATGGTTCGGATTGTGCCGCGGGAATAAAGGGTTGAATTAGTTTCTGGTACATTCCCTGTCACATCCTCACAGAGCTCAGATAGTTGAAAGTAATCTCCTTGCACCATTCACAATGAATTGGAATTGATTTTGCCCTGGGGGTCTTAGCAATGACCTCTAAATGATTGTCCGGACTTATTTGTTTGAGTTGGGCTTTTATTATGAAAGTACCCATATCTATGGGGTCAGAACAGAATAGCTGCATAGCTCAATAAAGAAGCCTAGATTTAACATTTAACCCACTTAGTCATAGTGAGAAGTTTTCATGGTTTAACCTGATTCTGAGCTGATGACTATAATAGGAAACTATTTTGGGGAGTAGTGTTGCTGCTTTATTTTGGACTCATGGTGGCCCTCCTGCCTGCCTGTTCAGCCTGAGGTGTCCAATAACCCAATTTGAGTTGACTTTGCTTGTCCAGGGAGAGAGGCGGCCTGGGGTTATGGAATGGGATAATTCAAGGAACACAATGAAGTCAAAGATAGAGCGCACACTCACACACGAGCGTGCGCACATCCATGCACACACACACACACACACACACAGACAGACAGAGACACACACACACACACGTACATGTACACACGCACACACACACACAAATGCACACACTCATGTGCAATGCTTGAGTGAGCTAATCCGGTTCATTTTAGGGGCTGCATTGCGATCACAACATCTACAGTAGTTGATGATCAATATGGAACATATCTCTACTCCACTTCGCTCTAACTAGACCTTACATTCTCTCGTTGAATTTTGTCAATTATCTCAATACAGATGTATAATATTCGTTTTTATGAAAACTCTTATCTTAAATGAATATTTTCTGTGAAGTTTGAATAATTCAACTGAGTAGTAAAGTGTAGTTGAGCATCTGAACTACACTTTACTGTTCAGTTGAATTATTCAACTTGAGCCTTGGTAATGCATGAGTCATTCTTCACTTATGGACAAACCTCTTTGTTGACAATGAATCAGAGAATATGGATGAAATGGATATGAATTAAACCAGCTCCCTGCTGACTCCTGATCATCAGACCAAATGGTGTGTTGATGGCGTTAAACAAGGCAATTGGTGAAAACAGAGTGATGAGAAACGGATTCATCCCTCGCTCACAGCAGATCGAAACATTTCTTCCAATGATCAACTAGTATTTATGAAATGAACGGAACATTCTCAAACGAGTGAGAATGTTCAGACGCTTGATGTGTGTATAGTAATTCTATTGTGTCATTTCCCCTCAAACGTCATGAACAATGATATTATTCATAGAAGTTGCGTGAAAAAAAATGACTAATGTCAGGGGTTCCCTTTTACACGTGACGTGATTCAGTTAATTGATTCATAAATTGGAAGAAAATCTAAGATCCACTTGAATACTACGTTAGAGCTATTCCACGCTCCATCCCTAAGTGATTTCGCCCCTATATATTAAATCTAAGATCCACTTGAATACTACGTTAGAGCTATTCCARGCTCCATCCCTAAGTGATTTCGCCCCTATATATTTTTGTCAATATTGATTGATATCTTCAGTAACTGCCAGGCGGCGTCGGACCAGGTGTTGAGTGTGTGGAGCTGGGGGATACAGTGTGCTGTGAACGTCATGCCATATTAAGAGCCGGGCCCGACGGCCTCGGAGCGAGCAGTAAGCCATTGTTGGACTTGGCAACAGCTTATATCTCCCTGGGGTTTGTGCCATAAAAGGTCTTTCTGTTAGTGGCCCGAATGCTTATTGTAGAAAAATTGTCCCTCAAAATAATTAGCATAGAAGAATGCAAAATGCATAATGTTAGGCAATTGACAGCTGCTTAGCTGAAACAAAGGGCTGTAAAATGGCTTTTGGTGTGAGCAGCACTTCTCATGGAAATTAACCATTGCCGCCTTTTGGGGGCAAACGGATATATCAATGTGGTTATGCTAATTGTGTATTCATTCATATATCTGATAAAGTATTAGTGTATTTAGTTCCGTATTCATTTGTATTCAAATGGAATGCATAGGCTAGATTGTCCTCTCTCTTTGTCTCTGTGTCTCTCTCTCTCTCTTTATTTCTCTCTCTCTCTCTCCCTCTCTCTCTCTCTCTCTCTCTCTCTCTCTCTCTCTCCCTCTTTCTCTCTCTCTCTCTCTCTCTCTTAACTCTCTCCCCCCTTATTCTTTCTCTCTCTCTCCCTCTTTCTTACTCTCTCGCACTCTCTCTCTTATATTCTCTCTCATCTTGTGTCAAGTGAACGTCATTTAGGGACAAACGTGCGAAATGTCACACAGAGAACTACTGTTTTATTTAAGAAAAGGTTTCAATCATTTATGATTATTTTAGGATCCACAAGTTCCTGTGTCTACGCAGCAGGCTGGCAACATCCCAACATAACCTTTGCAGAATAACATCCTCCAAAAGAACTCCCTTGTTGCGATAACTAGAAACAAGTTATGACTTTCTGGCCTGAAGACTTCTGGAATGGGTTAGTTGAGTCCTTGTGGTCCTCAAAAGGTTGGGGTTGTGGGACAGAGCACATATTTAAGTAATGTGAAGTGCTAACAGCATGTATTCATAGAGGGAGGATTCCAGAATGCTGTGTGATTCCTGAATGATGTAGGCTATGGAAAGGACTGACATTATCTCCAACATTCCAGACAGGGCCTGTGCCCTGTGTTTAGTATGCTAATCTCCCTCTAATTCAGCTTTGGGCGCAGAAACAAAAAAGTGAGCAGTGCCATAGGCATCATGCCCATTGGGGGCAAAAGCAGCACGCCCCCTCAAATTTTTTATATATATATTAGTATAATATATATATATATATATATATATATATATATATATATATATATATATTGTATATATATATACTGTATACACAGTATTACAGTTTCTGTGTAATACTACTAGCTGGTTAGCAATTTTATGACGTTGGCTTTAGCTAGCCCAGATAGGATCCCAATCTCCCACACTCATAACTAGGTACCAAGAAGCCATTTCAGGCTATCAATCAAGTTAGAGTAGCTAGCTTGTCTAACTAACTATCTTAGGCGTCATCCCTGCTGGCAAGGTTGGTAGACTTTAGAAAAGCAACCAATTACTAAATGTACTGAATAAGACTAACATTCCTTTCAATCTTTTACCCAGATTTTAGCAGAGAAGCATATTTAGTTTCTTTAAAAAAAAAAAAACACCAGTCAGGAGGACACAGACAGCTCAAGAGGTATGCTTAGACATGCAAAAGAATAAACATATTTTTTGACATAGAATCAAGCATAATGATTATGGTTCTAGATTGCAGGAAAAAGCTGTTTCAGGTGTTTGAAAAATGCAAAATTCTACAACTTCGACCCCCCAGCCATCCTCATGTACTTTGTGCCCCCTCAGATTTTCATGGTGCATGACGCCCCTGAGCAGTGCTGCTGTGATTGTGAGGAGATCAGGTGTCAGCGGCTGTATAGGGCTAATTACTGGCAGATGAATCATCACAGAGGACATGTGGACTGACTGATTGATGGACGGACTAACTGTCTGACTGTCTGGCTGGTTGACGGACCGAGTAACTGACTGACTGACCAACTGGCTGGCTGACTTGTTCACTGACTGACTTACTAGCTAACTGACGGACGGACGGACTGATTGTCTATCTGTCTGACTGGCTAATTGGCTGACTGACTGATTGGTTGACTGACTCACTGACTTACTGGTTGGCAGATTGGCTGACTGACTGGCTGGCTGACTGACTGAATGGCAGGCAGGCTGACTGGCTAAGGCCAGAGGATGAAACATGGCCGAACTGTCAATATGAGCTATCTTCAAGAAAACGGGCCCCACCTTCCCTTCCCTCCCCCGGGGGCTGCAGTGCTCTTTCTATGTTCAGATGTTTTAGTTTGGTTTTCAAGTCATCAACTTGATAGAATACAGAAGCATGCAGAGAGATCCTATAAATTATACCTCTGGATTCTATATGTAATTATATGGAAGCGTGTACTGTATATAATATGATGCTCCAGACTGTATGCTTCTATATCATTTAAACGTGTATGTAAAGCACAACTACACCCTGGGAAAGGGATTGTGTCATATGAAGTTCATAAAGGATTGGAGAAATGACTGAGATTTACTGAAATAGATCTCGTACGCTACTCCAGACCTTGACATGTATGGATGGCACTGTAGCTTCTAATTCCAGTCATGTTGATGGCCTAAATAACCACATTGGAACCATTTGGTGGTGAGACATACTTTATCTCTCTCTTATCTTAAACAAATTCACATTAAACACTAACTTCCTTCAAATCCCAGTATCGTCTTCAATCATAAAAAAATATCGCAATATCGCAATATCTCTTTCTGTGTTCACTTTAGAGATGTCCGTCAGCAGGCTGTAGAGATAGGCAGCAGTGATTTCCCTGCTCTCTGCTTCACACTCTTTAACAGTTGAACTGGCGCAGCAGCAGCACGCCCATTCTCCCATTGTTCCCAGAGCAGAGTGCCAGGCGCTTGGTATTCCCAGCACAGGCCGACCGCTCCAAACTTCAGCCTGGAGGAGGATAGTCAATGCATTAGGAATCCAGCCTAGTGCCGCTGGTTCTCTCACTGAGCTTTCCAACCCAATCTTGATCTGTGGTGTATGCCGTTCCTCCTCCTTCCCCCTCCCCAGCCTATTCCTTTGGACTATCACGTACATCATCTCTAGAGGAGTAGAGCTTGTTTTAGTTCTTTTGAGGTATGGCCGTGTAACTTATTTACTTATATTATTTCAACTGTTGTCCCTGTGTATACTGCAAGTCCACTCCACCGCAACACGAAACCAGAAAGTCCCCTCATTTGGGTGTTGCAACAGGAACTGATTCAGACTTCTCCTAAAACACTTGAATTATGGGCCGCGCTGTGTAATATTTCATCCACTGTCATAGGACAGGAAAATACTAAAACCATTTGTATTTTGTTTAGAAGTCACCCTAAATCATCAAGGACTTGAGAGAGGCCTCTCACCTGTTTTCTCATGAAACGATCCCTTTCACATCAGCAGTCCAGCTGGTTTCTGTACTCTCCTGGCTTGATTAGAAGGCATGAGAGAGAGAGAGCGAGAGAGAGAAAGAGAGAGCGAAAGAGAGAGAGAGAGAGAGAGAGAGAAAGACCCAGACTGATGGTGATTTATTTTCTTAACATGACATCTGTCTAAAGTGTTTTTTCTTGAAGTCTTTCGTCAGTCACTTCTGTACCCTTACGAACCAACCTCTCTCAGTTGCGCTTCGTCGCTGTTTGAAGGGGAATAAAGTCCTAATGTTGAATCAAAATACACCATTCCTCTTGTTTGTTTAATGTTGAAGGGGTGGCCGGTGCCATTCAACGTTGTTCCTTTCTCTCCGGGCCTCTTCCAGGCTGGGCTGGTGGTAGTGTGATGGACATTATTTGGCTACACTAGCGTTAGTTTGATAGACAGTGTTTGGCTCCACTTGTGGTGCTACCGTAGTAAATGATGGACAGGGTCATAGTGAGGGACAGTGGCTCAGTGTGCTGGGTTCTGCCCTCGGAGCACACAGACTGCAGACACTCTGTTCTGGCCCCATGGGGGGTTACAGAGCTCTAAACCCCTTACAAATCTCTCAATTGTGCTCCTCAACACACAAACAACAGACACACACGCACTCACACACACACATGCATACACAGGCCCCACATGATTGTTATCAGGCCTCTCTCCCTAATAACACACACCCACCTTAAATCACCATCCATGTATTACATTCACCATACACTCACCATACACTCACCATACATTCACCATACACTCACCATACATTCACCATACATTCACCATACACTCACCATACATTCACCATACACTCAAATACACTCACCATACACTCACCATGCACTCACCATACATTCCCTATAGATTTGACTATGGTGATCACATGTTAATGGGGTATCCATCTGATATCTAATATGAGAAGTGTGATTAGGAGAAGTAGGTGCTGGAAAGCAAAGCCCTGCTTGCGAGCGGAAGAGACGTGTCCAGCCTCAGTTCCTCGAGGCTCCTTGCCAATATTTGTTCATGTTCCCTCAACTGAGATCTCAGCCCGGCTGAATTTTGTATGAACACAAGCTGCGGGTGATGTCATTCATTGAGCGGGGGACCCGGGGTTTGAATCCCAGTAATGAATTGTGAATGGGAACAGATTAGTTGCAGGCAGCAACTCCCTAGCTCCCTAGCTCCATAGCTGGCTTCTTGAACGGTTGCTATCTCTCCTGGGGAATGGTGTGTGGAGCCGGGCGCTCTTTATTCTACACTTGTTAGCACGTGCACTTACCAGGTCAGTCAGCAGTCAGTCAGGCTGGAAACAAGGAAGGTTAATGAGTCCATGAGATGTTGGCTGAACTGTTTTGGGAGTCAAAACCACCATTGTGAGTGATACTTATGCAAATAGATATAGGATAAATCAGCTATGTGCCAGTATCGGGTTAGATTTATTGCAAAAGCAACATAAGCTAAGAACACAGTGGTTCATTGTCTACATTGTCTTTAAATCTAGTCACCTACAGTATGTGCATTATTTATTTGATCACAAGAAAGGTACTGTTTTAAGGGCAAGCATTGAGTAATTTTCTAAATATTTTCATAATGGTCTGTTTCTGTCAAGTGTAGTTTCTGTACAAATAACTACTGAATGTCAATAATATACCTGTACATCTTTGATGCTTGATATGGTTCCTACCTGAAATACACTGAATGTATAGAACATGCTCATTCCATGACATTGTACCATGTAAACCGCTGTGAAATATCTTTACCATAATCCTAAATATTCTATTTTCAGCTGTTTGAAACTGGTGTACAAAACCGAAAGTAAAAGACAAAAAAACGAAACTTAAGAACAGGAAGCATCGAAATAATGCACAGAGAACAGATCTACCGCGTCTTAGACTTGCTTTCAATGAGAATGACAGATCTATAACATACATTTCTATATGAATTTGGGCGGGTCTGCCTAAAATGCAGCTTTAAGTCGTCGTAGTAAACAACTTAGTGACTCAGCTTAAAGAAATAAGGCGTAGTAAGTCCTCTTTCTTTAGGAACAAAAAGTGTGGCTTCAAAGCAAACATTCCAACATGAAATCCACCTAAGACCATAATAGCATTTTGGTATTCCCACACAAGTTTCTTTAAGCCCCGTTAATCATGTGCGTTGTACAATCTTTTTGGCGACTGCGTTCTTAACTGGTGAAGTCACTAATACCAGCCGATTAGTGGATTGCTTGTGAGGCTGTGACCCTAAAATAGCATGGCTGCTCTGCAGCTGACCCACAATAAACATGCATCAGATTGGCCTATTGGTTGAGCTGCTTTTCTATCCAGCGTGTGTATGGATTTCTATAGAGGCCATGCACACCTCCGAGTGCACACAAGCGTCCTTTATGTCTTTCAAAGAAGCATACGATTACCAATAATTAGGAATGTGGAGTTAGTTAATAATCAGGTGGTAGAGTCAAATTCCATTACTCTTTCACACTGACAGGTCTTCGTAGATCCCTGGGCCCGGACTGGTACACAACAACGACCGCTGTGTGGTTGGTGTGTGTGTGTGTGTGTGGTGTGTGTGTGTGTGTGTGTGTGTGTGTGTGTGTGTGTGTGTGTGTGTGTGTGTGTGTGTGTGTGTGTGTGTGTGTGTGTGTGTGTGTGTGTGTGTGTGTGTGTGTGTGTGTGTGTTGTGTGTGTGTGTGTGTGTGTGTGTGTGTGTGTGTGTGCTCCTTTCCTATAGCCCCTTACATACATCAGCCAGACAGACTCTGCAAGACACAGTAATTGCTCCCCCTAAACGTTGAGGCAATCAGCAGCTCAATCAGGCCCCAGCGTTCCTGCGTAGTACAATGGGAAACTGCACTACTCAACACAGGAGGAGCACTCTGGGGGCCCCCAAATCTCTGGAACTAATGACTGTGAATATGTGGCCCAGAAGTATGTGCCCTAAAGAGATGCAGCTAGCTAAGCAGAAATATGGAATCCTGGGGTCGGATTCACAAAACCTTCTTAAGAAGACATTTCTTCTTAACTGCCATTTTTTCCTTAACTATAGACTTAAGAAGAAAGTTAAGCAAAGTTGCTATTCCTCAATAACGTTATTGGAAATGTTCTCAAGGTTTTTCCTAAGTTTCTTCCTAAGAAAAACGTTAAGAAGAAATGGGATTCTTGAAAATAATGCTTTAGGATTTCTTCTTGGAAATGTACTTAGCTTCAGGACAGCTAAACCCTTGTCTTGAGACGAATGGATACTTTTGGAACCATGAACGTTTTCTTGCGCCACAGACCCAGTTGGCTACCGGATTTTTAAATACAGCAAGAATACAAATGAAACATTCAATATCTAGCTAGCTGGTAATTAACAACATATTACACTATTCTAAAAGTGTTAAATAGCTAGCGCTATCTCGTCAATTTGCAAAGAAGCACTTGGCTGACTTAGCTAACGCTAACGTCGTTAGCTATGTTGGCTATAATGTCTTTACACGTTAGCTAGCTAACGTAGCTAACTAACGTACCGGTTTGTCCTTCAGCTCACCTTCTTCTTAGCAGCCGACTTGATGTCGGACCACTTGTTTTTTACTGCGTCACTGTCCCTTGCCATACCCCCGACGGCAGAGACTCAGCCACTCTCGCCCGACCTTTCTTTTTGGTCTCTGCAGTGACCCCGCAGTTATCAAGTCTCCCCAACAGCAACCTTTTCCTGGCTGCTATTTCCTCCACCATCACTTCAACCTCTTTTCTTGGTTATCCATGTTTGATTTTGATATAGCTAGTCTGATGTCTATAATGTGTGAAAAATAACGAAATAACCAAATCCGATCATCCCTGTCACATAGGCTTAATTGTTGGTTTTAAGCATGCCACTAATGTCAATGCCACATAAGAAGATTTTTACTAAGTTCTTAAGAAATATATTTCCGAAGTTCATAAGAAAACTACGAATTCCGAAGAACATTTTGAGGAATTGCTTTTACGAACTATCTTATGACTTTCCTATTTTTTTCCTTAAGAAGCTTCTTATGTTTTTTCGTAAGTAATGTTTTGTGAATCCGGCCCCTGGAGGCAGGCAGGCACCAACACCCTATAGAAAAAGTGAAAATCCCCCAGAAATACACTTGTTGGAAATATGAACCCCTCACGCCCCACCTAGCTACCCGGGACTCCAGGGGCATGCTGGAACCTGCCTGGGCAGAAGCCAGTGTGTACAGTACATGGAACAGTGCGGATCTGTATCTCCTCTGGGCCCTCTCAGTCAGTCAATGTTCTTCATTCTGCCAACGGAACACTGCAAATGGTTCTGAGGGATTCTAGAGCTTCTTGTGGTGCCACACTGATACTGTATGTATGTGTCCTTATATAACATGGATGTCAGGGTGAAGACGTGTCTGCTGTGACCTAATTTGAGAGAATTCTAGGTTTCAGGCTGATTTTGACACCTCTCTGGTCGATTACTAAAATGGTAGTCCTACAAAACCTGACCAGAAGATACTGGAAAGAGCAATATAGGCCCATTGTTATGTACTCAACGTATGTGCGCTGACCTAGATTTCCCTATATACAGTATAAAACAATGGAAACTTACAAAAACAATGTGTTGGTGATCTTCTAGTAAAACTAAATTATAAGTGAATGTAATATATGTATTCATCTTTACTAACCAATGAAATACATTTACATTTACATTTAAGTCATTTAGCAGACGCTCTTATCCAGAGCGACTTACAAATACTAGTCATCAGTACAATCCTTGCAAAAAGAAAAATTATTGGTATGCCTCGTCTCGCTTCTCTGTGACCTAGAAAAGAGGAACAGCATCAGCCTTCATCAGGGAGAAAAATATCCGCTACTTCACGGTATTTTTATGAATTACTCTCATTATTTAAGGTTACTGATCTACCGTGAGAGACGTGTCACGGCGCAACGTACTGCATTATCTAAATCTTCATAGGACCGCTCGCATTAATATTTATGAGCAGGACAGGCAGACGTCATTCTCATGAGCTCTGAGCAATATTAATATTCTAATGAGGCTGGGGAGGAAAGGAATGGAGGGAGGGAGGGGGGAGGCTGTCTTCACTCCCAACAAGCAACAAACGTCCTGCATCAATATTCATGAGGGAAAGATGCTGCGACGCTGCTCCGTGTTTCCATCGGCACCCAGGCTGTGTGTGTGTGCGTACGTGTGTGTGTGTGTGCGTGCATGCACGTGTGTGTGCGCATGTTTGTTGCGGGGGGGGACAATTATCCTCAGTGGTCCCACAGTAAAAGCAACACACCATCTGTAGAATTTAGCAGAATAACGTTGTAGCTACTCTGCTAGGTCACAAAAGTAAAAGGACATGCTACAAGCCTCCAGAGTGGACCACGTTTCTCTGCCCATGCTTTTACTAGAACACATTGCACGACTGTCCTCGTTGACCGCCATATCCCCTGTTAGGATACAGTCTAGATCTGCACTGTCTAGGTCAATCACTTGGTGTTCTTTCTCTATTCTTCATCCGTGTTAATTGAATAATTGATCAAAGCTGCAGAATAGCGGTAAATGTTTGCCTGTTGTCATTCATTCCTCTGCAACGGCGTTTTCTCTCTTCTTAGATGCCCTCTTTGTCAAGGCTGTGGTTCAATAACAATGTGAAGGTCATCTGTTGGTTCATCATCAGCACAGCCCATGTGCTCTGAACAGACTAGTGCACACATCACGTTACCGACCACAGGCCACTGGGATTGTAAGGGGTAATGACCTACAGGTTATTTTCAGAGGTGGAGACATTAGCTATGCCTTTGAGATCATTCTTTTCTTATCGTACCAGCTAGCAACCTTCTCCCAACGTTATCCCACGTACAGCCAAGTGTTTGGAACGGGGTGGTTGAGCATCTGACTTATCATCTTATCATCTTGAGACCTGGGTTGGGCTGAAGTGGGCTGAATGCCTGGAGCCTGACTGGAGAATATAAGGTCTGTCTCTTATACACATCTAGATGTGTATAAGAGACAGGAATGTGTGGAGCCTGACTGGAGAGGATAAGTGTGCAGGGCACATGCTGCGTGGGGATGGATGGCTGCAGGAAAGAAGCTTTGACTAACAACTTGATCATTGTGTGTGAATTCAGTGTGTGTGTGTGTGTGTGTGTGTGTGTGTGTGTGTGTGTGTGTGTGTGTGCTC
>NC_036852.1:5944265-5967118 GCF_002910315.2 Salvelinus sp. IW2-2015
GAGATAGGAGGGAGAAAGAGAGAGAGAGGGAGGGAAAGAGAGAAAGTGAGAGGGGAGAAGTGGAGGGAGTGAAAGAAGGGGACAGAGAGAAGAGGAGGGGGGTAAAGAGGAGGTAGAAAGATAGAAACAGAAGGAGGCAAAGAGAGGGAGAGAGAAGGGAGAGTGAGGGAGGGATAGAGAGGAGGGAGAGAGAGCAAGAGAGAGAGAATAGAGAGACGGGGAAAGAGAGAAGAACTATCTGTCTGTGAGTCTCATCTTTTCATCTTTTCCCATTTTTTTTATTTTATTCAATTTAATTTATTTTTTACCTTTATTTTTACAGGTTTTTCTCATTGAGATAACATCTCTTTTCCAAGAGAGACCTGGTCCAATAGCAGCAGGGAGAACAGCGTTTCAGACAAAACAACTTACATACACTAACACAACATTAAACAAAACTACAAACACACATACAGTACAAAAAAAACATTTTACATTAAAAAATCAAACTAGATCATCAAATCAAACTAGATCATCAAATCAAACTAGATCATCAAATCAAACTAGATCATCAAATTTTAAAATGTTCAGGAGAGATTTCCAGGACCACGGAGCTAAGTAACTTAAACTATTTCTACCATGACCTAATTTTTGGTACTGTTAGAAGCAAATGAGAATGGGATTGTAATTTATATTTATTTACCGGCCTGACTAAAAATGGAATTGAATGGAATGTATTGACATAAGCATCAATTGGTAGACAGTGTCTACCAATTTCCCATTAACAGCAATGTATTGCTATAAGCATCATTTGGTTGACGCTCATCTTTTCCCATTGCTACCGCAAAACCTGATGGGAGCATGGCCAATTGACGTAAAGCATCAATTATGTTTAGAGGCTGATAATGGGCTGACATGGAATGTCCCATCTTCTTAAATCCTTTTCCCTAACTAGGAATTATGTTTATGCCTTCAGAATGTATTCATACCCGGATGACTTATACCATTTTTTGTTGTGTTACAGCCTGAATTCAAATTGGATAAAATCTATTTTTTTCTCAACCATCTGCTCACAATACCCCATAATGACAAAGTGAAAACATGTTTTTAGAAATGTTTACGAATGATTAGAAAATGAAATACAGAAATATCTAATTTACATAAGTATTCACGCCCCTCAGTCAACACTTTGTAGAAGCACGTTTGGCAGCGGTTACAGCTGTGAGTCTTTCTGGGTAAGTCTGTAAGACCTTTCCACACCTGGATTGGGCAACATTTGCCCATTATTCTTTTCAAAATTCTTCAAGCTCTGTCAAATTGGTTGTTGATCATTGCTAGACAACTATTTTTAGGTCTAGCCATAGATTTTAAAGTAGATTTAAGTCAAAACTGTGACTCGGCCACTCAGGAACATTCACTGTCTTCTTGGTAAGCAACTCCAATGTAGATTTGGCGTTGTGTTTCAGGTTATTGTCCTGCTGAAAGGTGGAAAGCACACTGTACCAGGTTTTCCACTAGGATTTTGCCTGTGCTTAGCGACATTCCGTTTCTTTTTCATCCTGAAAAACTCCCTAGTTCTTGGTGATTACAAGCATACCCATAACATGATGCAGCCAACACTATGCTTGAAAATATGGAGTGTGGTACTCAGTAATGTGTTGAATTGGATTTGCCCCAAACATAACACTTTGTATTCAGGCCAAAAAGCTAATTACTTTGCCACATGTTTTGCAGTATTACTTTAGTGCCTTGTTGCAAACAGGATACAGTACATGTTTTGGAACATTTTCATTCCGTAAAAGCTTCCTTATTTTCACTCTGTCAATTAGGTTAGTATTGTGGAGTAACTACAATGTTGTTGATCCATCCTCAGTTTTCTCCTATCACAGCCATTAAACTCTGTAACTGTTTTAAAGTCACTATGGGCCTCATGGTGAAATCCCTGAGCGGTTTCCTTCCTCTTAGGCAACTGAGTTAGGAAGGATGCCTGTGTCCTTGTAGTGACTGGGTGTATTGATACACCATCTAAAATGTAATAATTGCTCAAAGGGATTTTTAATGTCTGCTTTTTTATTTTTAACCATCTACAAATAGGTGCCCTTCTTTGCGGAGAATTACAAACATCCCTGGTCTCTGTGGTTGATTCTGTGTTTGAAATTCACTGCTCGACTGTTAATTGTATGTGTGGGGTACAGAGATGAGGTTCAACTCTATTATTGCACACAGAGTGAGCAACGTATGTGACTTTTTATGGACATTTTTACTCCTGAACGTATTCAGGCTTGCCATAACAAAGGGGTTGAATACTTATTGACTCAAGACATTTCAGCTTTTCATTTTGTATTAATTTGTAAACATTTTGAAAAACTGAATTATGGGGTGTTGTGTGTAGGCCAGTGGCCAAACATCTCAATTTGATTATTTTTAAACTCAGACTGTAACACAACAAAATGTGGAAAAAGTCAAGCAGCGTGAATTATCTCTGAAGGCAGTGTATGCCAGTATTCACATGGAATGGTGTTTTTCATTTTTACATTCCAAGAAGGGGATTATCAGGTGAAGCCTCGTAATTCTGTCCCATTTTCTATGAAGAAGAAAGACAGAAAAAAGAAGAGAACGACAAGGGAAGTAGGAAGGCCACAGCCCATAATCATAGTGCATAATCGACGGGCACCTGTGTTCACTTTAAAGTTGTCTAAGAGAGCGTTATCTCTCTCATAATAATAGTATTGAATCCTCTTTTGTTCCTGTGTTCTGTGAAATTTTAGACATGTTTTATGTTACCGCATTCCATTGAAGGGCACTCATAGAGCGTGTATGGTTCATTCATACATACACTCAGGGATTTTCAACACCGCAGGCATCTCACTGACGTTCACAAGAATGTGTCTGTTGTTGTGTATAGATCAATCAAGTGTTTTGTTGAGAACTTGTTGTGAACTTTGACTGTCTGGCGAGAACAACATTGACTTGTCCTGTCACCCTGTCAAGGCCACACCCAGCCATCTCAATGAGGTTGGAGTGAGGAGGGGGGAGAGGAGGGGTTAGGTTGAAGTGACGAGGGGGAGTTTGGAGTTAAGAGGAATGAGAAGGGGTAGAGGAGGGATGAGGTTGGAGTTGGGTCAGGTCACTAGGGGTTGATGACAACGTGTTATGGCTCTTCAGATGTTTCTTTGTTGTCTCTTGCTTTAGCTATAAAGCCCCTTGAGAGGGGAGCTGAGTCAATTCCATGAAACCGAAGAGCATTTCTACTGTACAGAAGAGGCCACGTGTGACATATTTGTGGATATTGGGGTAGTTTATAGTACTGAAGGGCAGAAAGGTCTTGTGGCATGCAAGGTTTTTCTGAGTGAAAATCACATACAGTATTTGTCTTTAGTAGGTACATTTTTCAATTTGGCATTTTGACAGTCAAAACCAATAAACCAAACAGTGATCACACCTTTATTCAGGACAGCCTTTCCAGGGCTGATGGGCACGTACATGTAAAAAGACGATCTGTAGGTTGTGACTGGTATACGGTTTGATTGGTTCAGCTAAATGAAAGCCTGCAGCTACTTGTCCAGCCACAGCTGAACCTATAACCAACTCGCGGAGTGATAAGTCTTGTATATAGCCCACAGATCAATTGCATAAGTTATGGCTAATAACTTCTAACTAATATATCTTCAAAAGTTATTGGAAAATGGAACGCCTGACTTATACAATAAATGTCCCAAGAGAAGGTTTAATTGACTGGCATGAGCTGGTGAGTACGCTGTCATAGAAAGTTATGCTCGTATGAATTTATGATCTAAAAATGAGATTAGCGAATCACCCATACCATAAATCAATATACCTGTAGCAGCATATGCTTGGCCATATGCTAGCTCAGCCTGCCTAGCTCAGCTTGCCTAGCTCAACCTGCCTAGCTCAGGCTGCCTAGCTCAGCCTGCCTAGCTCAGCTTGCCTAGCTCAACCTGCCTAGCTCAGCCTGCCTATCTCAGCTTGCCTAGCTCAGCCTGCCTGTCCTCACTTCGCTACAAGATGTTCAATTTAGCTAAAAGCATGTGGCTGTTCAGTCAGTCAGTTTTGTGCAGCAAACTAGTGTAGCCTGAAGCTCTGTTGTGTCATTAACATTCCTGTAGCTGAGGAGAGGTGGCTCCTTTAATGTTTTGAATGTTCTGCTACATGATAAAACAGCTCGGCCTGTCACCTGGGACCTGAGCGGCACACTCCATACCCCCCTCCTTGTCCCCTCCTTGTTGAACTGTTCCTGGAACTACACCTCTCAACACTCAACTCTAACAACTAGTTTGTGCTGCCAGTAATTTAGAAAACATCTCTCTTTCTCACTCCTTCTCTCTGCCTGTCTGTCTTTCTCTCTCTGTCTCTATCTCTGTCCATCCTCCCTCCTCTCTCTGTCTTTCTCTCTCTGTCTCTATCTCTGTCCATCCTCCCTCCTCTCTCTGTCTTTCTCTTCTTCTCCTATCTCTGTCTCTATCTCTGTCCATCCTCCCTCCTCTCTCTGTCTTTCTCTCTCTGTCTCTTATCTCTGTCCCATCCTCCCTCCTCTCTCTGTCTTCTCTCTCTGTCTCTATCTCTGTCCATCCTCCCTCCTCTCTCTGTCTTTCTCTCTCTGTCTCTATCTCTGTCCAGGTCCTCCCTTCCTCGTCTCTGTCCTTTCTCTCTCTGTCTTTCTACTCTCTGTCTCTATCTCTGTCCATCCTCCCTCCTCTCTCTGTCTCTCTCTCTGTCTCTATCTCTGTCATCTCCCTCCTCTCTCTGTCTCTATCTCTGTCTCTATCTCTGTCCATCCTCCTCCTCTCTCATCTTTCTCTCTCTGTCTCTATTCTGTCCTCCTCCCTCTCTCTCTATCTTTCTCTCTCTGTCTCTATCTCTGTCCATCCTCCCTCCTCTCTCTGTCTTTCTCTCTCTGTCTCTATCTCTGTCCATCCTCCTCTCTCTCTTTCTCTCTGTCTTCTCTCTCTGTCTCTATCTCTGTCCATCCTCCCTCCTCTCTCTGTCTTTCTCTCTCTGTCTCTATCTCTGTCCATCCTCCCTCTCTCTCTGTCTTTCTCTCTCTGTCTCTATCTCTGTCCATCCTCCCTCCTCTCTCTGTCTTTCTCTCTCTGTCTCTATCTCTGTCCATCCTCCCTCCTCTCTCTGTCTTTCTCTCTCTGTCTCTATCTCTGTCCATCTCCCCTCTCTCTCTATCTTTCTCTCTCTGTCTCCTATCTCTGTCCATCCTCCCTCCTCTCTCTATCTTTCTCTCTCTGTCTCTATCTCTGTCCATCCCCCTCCTCCCTCTGTCTTTCTCTCTCTGTCTCTATCTCTGTCCATCCCCCTCTCTCTCTGTCTTTCTCTCTCTCTCTCTATCTCTTCGTCCCTCCTCTCTCTGTCTTTCTCCTCTCGTCTCTATCCTTGTCATCCTCCTCTCTCTCTGTCTCTCTCTCTGTCTCTATCTCTGTCCATCCTCCCTCCTCTCTCTGTCTTTCTCTCTCTGTCTCTATCTCTGTACCATCCTCCTCCTCTCTCTGCTTTCTCTCTCTGTCTCTATCTCTGTCCATCCTCCCTCCTCTCTCTGTCTCTATCTCTGTCCATCCTCCCTCCTCTCTCTGTCTTTCCTCTCTCTGTCTCTATCTCTGTCCATCCTCCCTCCTCTCTCTGTCTTTCCTCTCTCTGTCTCTATCTCTGTCCATCCTCCCTCCTCTCTCTGTCTTTCTCTCTCTGTCTCTATCTCTGTCCATCCTCCCTCCTCTCTCTGTCTTTCTCTCTCTGTCTCTATCTCTGTCATCCTCCCTCCTCTCTATGTCTTTCTCTCTCTGTCTCTATCTCTGTCTCTATCTCTGTCATCCTACCTCCTCTCTCTCTGTCTTTCTCTCTCTGTTCTATCTCTGTCCATCCTCCCTCCTCTTGTTCTGTCTTTCTCTCTCTGTCTCTATCTCTGTCCATCCTCCGCCTCATCTCTGTCTTTCTCTCTCTGTCTCTATCTCTGTCCACCTACCTCCTCTCTCTTTGTCTTTCTCTCTGTCTTGTCTCTATTCTGTCCATCCTCCCTCCTCTCTCTGTCTTTCTCTCTCTGTCCTATCTCTGTCTCTATCTCTCCATCCTCCCTCCTCTCTCTGTTTTCTCTCTCTGTCTCTATCTCTGCCCATTCCCCCTCTCTCTGTCTTTCTCTCTCTGTCTCTATCTCTGTCCACCCTCCTCTCTCTGTCTCTCTCTCCTCTCTATCTCTGTCTCTCTCTTCCATCCTCCTCCCCTCTCTATCTTTCTCTCTCTGTCTCTGTCTCTATCTCTGTCCATCCTCCCTCCTCTCTCTGTCTTTCTCTCTCTGTCTCTATCTCTGTCCTCTCCCTCCTCTCTAGTCTTTCCTCTCTCTGTCTCTATCTCTGTCTCTATCTCTGTCCATCTCCCTCCCTCTATGTCTTTTCTTCCTCTTCTCTATCTCTGTCTCTTCTCTGTCCATCCCCCTCCTCTCTCTGTCTTTCTCTCTCTGTCTCTATCTCTGTCTCGACTCTGTCCATCCTCCTCCTCTCTCTGTCTTCTTCTCTGTCCTATCTCTGTCCATTCCTCCCTCCTCTCTCTGCTTTTCTCTTCGTCTCTCACTCTCTGCTAATTTAGAAACATCTCTCTTATTGTTTTCTCACTCCTCTCTCGCCTCTTCTCTTTCTCTTTCTCCTTCCTTCCTTCCTTCTTCCTTCCTTCCTTTCCTTCCTTCCTTCCTTCTTCCTTCCTTCCTTCTTCCTTCTTCCTTTCCTCCTTCCTTCCTTCCCTCCTTCTTCCTTCCTTCCTTCCTGCCTTCCTTCCTTCCTCCTTCCTCTTCTCTCTCTCTCTCTCTCCACCCCCTCTCTCACAACACCAGATTATAACACTGACTCCTCCCTTCACTGCCCAGATTGATAGACGGTCTTTTTATCTGAAACATATTAATTCACCCGGCTGACAAAAACACTTAATTCCTTGGCAGGACAGTGCTAGATACATTTAAAGTGATTATCTTGCTGAGGACGTGAGAGACCAAGCATAGTGTTTTCAAGAGGCCCGGCTGTCATGTGTGGTCTCCTGCATTGGTGTGTGTGTGTGTGCGCGAGCGCATGTGTTTGTGCATGTGCAGTCCTGCCCTGTCTGTCTCTCTCACTGATTCTGACGTGTGAGGTATTTTGTTCACCCTCAGGTTAACATGAGTGGCGTTCTTTAAAACACTACTGCAAAACAAACGGGAGCCTATAGTAACCAGATCTGATGCTATCAGCTAATGTTGTTGATTGCTTCTGTTTACCAATCACTGAGAGTGTGACCTAGGGCCAACCACTTGAGCCCTGGAGCTCTGCCCAAGATTCACTCTGCACTAATTTATTGTGTGTGTTGTGTGTGTGTGTGTGTGTGTGTTGTGTGTGTGTGTGTGTGTGTGTGTTGGTGGGTGTGGTGGTGTGGGTGTGTGTGTGTGTGTGTGTGTGGTGTGTGTGTGTTGTGTGTGGTGTGTGTGTTGTGTGTGTTCGAGTTTGAGTGGTCACACGTTTAACGACTAGATTAGAGTTGGCCACTCCTGCATATCTTACATATTAAGTACCCCAGAAAGGGACTCAAGAGAGTTCCAACCTAATTCAGATAAGACATTTTATTTTTCAACAATTACAAAGAACAAAATATTTTTAAAATCATATTTATATCTTCAATCAGCTGTACAGAGATGACGTGTTTTTTCTAAATGATTCCGGAACAAGAACTGAACTAGAAAACCGAAGAGTATTTAAGTCGATGAAAAAAAATTTGTCAGTTACAAAGTAGAAAAAAAGATGTTGAACTGAAAATGGAATCCATAATATTGTACCCTGATGCAGTGTTTAGGCCTCTTAACTGGTCACAAAGTATTTTACAAAATAATACCATGGCCTCTTATAATAGCAAAACAAAATCTTGGCCTCTTTGGTTCCATGATTAGGTATAATACATTTGAACAGAACTCAATTTGCTTTCTATAAAAATAACTTTTTTTCCAATGGCAGTTTCTTTATTTTTTTAACTAATCACGCAACTTTTCAGTGCAAATATTGTAACTATCATTCACTTTGAAGAGGAAGCAAAAMATTACATTTCAAGTACTGGTAATAGTTAATAACTGGAACTAAAAGTTCAGTTTGTCTGGTGTCTGTGGGTCAATACTATACATTGCATAGCTCATGCGGCACTTATATTTAAAAGGATTGTGAGCAAGGGTCGGTGTACCACATTGTACTCTTTAAAGGCATTTCAATCTGCAAGTGCTATTTAATGTGCATTAGGAAGTGCTATACTGCACCAGGACTTTAACCGAGCAATATGGTAACTCTTCGCTTTTGATTTTCTGACTGAAATGAGAGGGAAACTGGTTGTGCTACAGCTGTTGAAGAAATTAAACTCTTCCCGTTAAAAGTGTGAACGAAAGAAGGAAGGACTCAGAAGAAAGTAACAGAAGGTAAGTGTTTTTCCCCTATTYTCACTGTTTCATATCACAGCCTAAACTCCCAGGTTTTGATGACAGCTTCAGCATTCGCATGGTGTGTTGGAATGTATTTTTATGTTCTGCTCACTCTGACTTGGAAGCCATTTTCATTTCCGGATGCTGGCCCGTAAAATGAAAACGGTTTTATATAAAAATGGAATCTTGTGACACATCAACAAGATGTATTTCTTGTTATAAGTGCTGAAGTTGTACAAGAGGTGAGTTATCAGGGCTTTCACTATASGTTTTGCAGTTATACTTTCTTGAAAGAGGCAGGGTTGGGAATTGTCTATCAGCAAGTGCACCTCCTTCATAATCTCAGGCTCTGTTCCACCTTCGTCAGAGTATCGAAATAGAACTCTCCATTTTCAGGATAGAAATGGCAATCTTGGAAATATATATAATGTGAAGTACCAGTTAGTTCCAATCCCTCTGATAATGACACCTACATGATTTGGGATTGAATCATATGTTCACATGTTGGCAAAAGAAAAAAGGCTTCGACCAGAGAATATTATTAACAAACATAAATATATATACAAGTGTTTGTTCAGGCATATGTGAGAATGAGTGTGTAGGATATGCGTAAATGAATGAAGTTGTGTGTGCATGTGCGTATGCCTTATGTCCATAAATATCACTTTGATTTCTATAATTAATTTTGGAATATCTTTTTCTTGTTTACAAATGTTCATAAACGTCCACTTGAAGCACATGCAGTCTCAACTCAAGCACATCCACACTCCTCCACGATCATATTGGGTACGTCTCTCTTGACGATGTTGTATTCATCGTCGAAGTAGAGCATTGACATGGTGCTGAGCTTGGTGGGGATGCAACAGGAGTTCATGGAGCCGGGGCTCATGCCTCTCATCCGATACTGATTGACCACTGCAGTGTGGAAGGACGACGCCGACCCTGGCACTCCCGCCATGTACGCTGGACAGTTGCCCTCGCAGTAATTCCCAAAGTACCCCGACGGTGCGATGATCCAGTCGTTCCAGCCAATGAGGCGGAAGTCTATGTAGAACTGCTGTCTGCAGCACAGGCTACTGCTCCCGTCACACTCCAGCCCCCTCTTCCTGATGCGGTGCTTGTTGTCTGCTTGCCTGGCCTGTACGACTAGAAACGGCCTGTGGGACTCGTCGTTCTGGTTCACGAGGATCGGTAAGACCGCCAGGTCCTCGCAGCCCTCACAGCGCACGTCCAGGTTCTGCCGCCGGCCGCCCTTCTCGAACACCATCTGGATAGCGTTGGTCAGGGGGAAGGTGTGCCAACCGCTCCTCTTCAGCTCGACACGCTTTTCCACCAGGTTCCACTTGCTGCCCAGGCCYGGCTCCTGGTAGTACACCTTGACTGTGACCTTCCTCCGCTGGCCCTTGTCCAGGGTGTTAGGAAGCAGCCTTAAATACAGCCACAAGGTGGCCTGGGTCACATARAGGTGCTGGTTTCCCTCGTTAGAGATCAGGAAAAACAGGCTGGATTTAGATGATACCAGCTCATCTGGGAAAGACAGGAACAGAACAGGAAAAGTCAGTTAAAAGTCAGTTTAAACCTATAACGGTTAGTATYGCAATGCTAAAAGAGGAGACAAACACACAGATTCATTGGCTATATGGTGTAAACAAACATCTTTCAAAAACCTTACTGCTATTGGACAAAGCGTCAAGAAGATACTACCACACTGGGTGGTCCCAAGCTTGGATTGTTGGATGAATAGGTGGARAAGAACTGGGCACATTGGGAACAGTTCAACAGTTTGGGATTAAATTGAGATAGACGGTTACTATGGCCTCCCTGGTTATAGCCTGTCTTAATGTCATCTTTATCTYGCCTGGGATGTAAACAGAGTTTGTACTGGTACTAAAGGGATTTGGTGGATGGGTGTACACTGGGACACAGCTCTAACAGAGACACTCAGCCTCTTCTTGGTCCAGGACCCGTATTCAGAAAACGTCTCAGGGTGCTGATCCAGGATCAGTTTRGTATTTTAGACKATCATGAATCCTAGATCAGCACTCCTACTCTGAGATGCTTTATGAATACAGGCCCTGGTCTTGTCACATAGGCCTACATGAGGACTGCAATGACAGCGCAGCATCAGCAGGTCTGGAATCAGTTCCAGCTGGCCCTTGCCTATAGGGAGCCTTGACAGTGACAATYACAGTACAGATCTGGGATCAGGCCCACTTGAAGTTGCCCCCTGGCCCTGAGTCAGGCTGGGTATGGGGAAGAAGGCTTATCAGAGCCAAGTACAAAGGCTCAAAGGCTTTGCTGTGAATACTGCAGAAAAACGAGAGCTTACTGAGCCTAAATGCTTACACAATGCACASTAATGTGATGTAAAGGAAGCAAATGCATGGTAAAGCCAGGCACATTGAGTGAAGAGGAGCWCAGCTTCACTGTGGATTTATGACGAAGGAAAAAAGGAATTMACATGAAACTAGCTGGCCTTCCCAACAACCCYACTATCACCACAGAAACCTTTTCTGGCTGTACAGTGTGTGCCAATGTTTAGTCGTTTTTTGCTTGTGCCATATTGTTTTCATGTGTGGGTAGGTTCAGGTTCGGGTTAGGGTAGGGTCAGGGTCCAAAGTCAAATTCAAATCTAACTTGCACTTGTCACATGACATGACCAAAACAACTCCTACTCTTCCACACTCTTCAGTAGCTAAGGCAGTAACTGAAACAGATGGTTTCTCCCCAYTCCTCCAGCGAGAGTGAAAACGTCTAACCTGAGAGACCATCAGCAGCACTCTACATGGYTACTCTGTGACTGACTGAGCAACATGCAGCTMTCAGGTGGAGGAAAGTGGGAAAACGCACACATGTCAAGGGTCACCTCTCCAGCCTGAACACTGAGCTGTGCTGCCTGCCTATCTGCCTGCCTGCCTGTTTGCTTGCCGCCCAAAGTGAGGGGACCCGACCTGGGCGGGCCTGGGCCCRATCATCAGGCATCAGCTATAATGGAGGCTGCCCTGGCCTGCCCAGCCAGTCTCCATCTGCACTGCCTCACACATCACAAGACAGGTAATCTCCTTGTTATTACTCAACTCAAAGACTTAGTCAACAGACAGCTATAGACCACACTCTGACTGTACTAGCACCAGGCCATGGGTGGCAGCACAGCTGTCAWGACGTGARCAACAATAAGCWAAAAGCTAAGACCTAGTGTCTCCTGATTTGAAATGGATGTTCTATTTATCTTCTGTTTACCAATGGATGACTGTGATATATTACTGTATCGGTTATTTCTTRTTTCAACAGGGGAGGCGGGAAGAGGGGGGCTTTTTGAAACAAARCTAAGYGGTCCATTTTTCACTCTGTGAGTAAAGAGGGAAATTGTCTCAGATGGAACAGGATACTCAAGAACAGAATACTCCCCAAAAAGACACATCCAATCAGAAAGTGGTTTGTCAGGTGATCTTATGAGAGCACCAATGCCGTATACAGCATTCTTTCTTTATCCTTCTCAGGAACAGAAACAGAGTTGCAGGGAAAGCGTCTTTAGATGCTATCACTATAGCTGACATCGTGGCATCTTTGTCAGGCAACTGCTGTAGTAACCGTACGCAACAACGGCAAATACAAGGTCTAACATACAAGCATGATGAAGTCAATGAGTACTGTGCAGGCAGGAACCAAGTCCCACTCTAGGACTATATAAGGGAGATGGTCCCTCACACCATGCATTCTAATACGGAACAGTCAGTGGCAGTGAGTTCACCATTCCAGTTCACTCTACATTCAGCATGCATGGTCCTGACACAAAGCGCTGACCTTATGTAGATGTACAGCCATTCTAAAGCAGCCCTGATTTCAGGTCAGCTTGTCAGGGTTATTCAGCTGTCCCCATAGGAGAACCCTTTTGGGTTCCATATAGAACCCTCMGTGAAAAGAGTTCGACAAGGAACCCAAAAGGGTTCTACCTGGAACCAAAAGGGTTCCACCTGGAACCAAAAAGGGTTCTCCTATGAGGACAGCCGAATAACCCTTTTAGGTTCTAGATAGCACAATTATTTCTAAGTGTATTTGAGAAGCACCAAACAGGGTTGGTTTTGATCAGCTAACCAAATCACTGACACTAAGAGAGATGCGCAGCCGGTTAGAGAAACTCTGGGGTGACTTAAACTGCTGTAAGAATAAGAGGCAATAAGAGGYTTGATTTGAATACACGTGGGCCCAAGCAGGTGGCATCATTGATCATTTCCAGTCCCCCTTCAGCATCTCTAAGCAAATTGTTCRGTGAGCTCTTCTCAGTGCCACGACCAGCTGGCAGCAGCTACCACCCTGGGTAATACTGCCAACTGGCAAGGAGGGCAAAGAGGCACAAGGAAGGCAACCCAACTGAATCTACACAAATATACAGTACAAAGTTACAGAGCTTTTGTGAATAATGTGAAAATATTATGGGGCTTTTCAAATCTTTTTGGGATTGTCCATATCATTCRTTCTAATGTGAATGTGATATTATACCTACCCTTAATCTATTCTATGCAAACCATGGATTGTACGTGRTGTTTTGAAGATGAGTGCTATGAGGCTGTTATGGTGACATTATTTATGAGTCTCTGGGGTGTGAACCTAAGCCTGAGGACACACTTTTTCTATGCTCACACTCTAACAAATGCTTGGATGTTTGGTTGACCTAACTGCTGGGTTGCAGGTGTTGGGTCACGATCTTTTCTTTAGAAACCGCTGGGTTATTGACGCTGGGTTATTGACGCTGGGTTATTGAGATATGACCCAGAGGATCAGAAGACTGGAGGCATCGTTTAGTAAGGGGCGTGGCATTCAGATAGTTATTTTTAGCCACCTGAGTAAATGTCATTCCTGTTCATCTGTTCTGTTGAATAGCTATCACATGCTATGGTTAAACGTGGACTTCTTTGTAGCTTTAATGATGCGTATAGAAGTGTACAGTATATAAGCATCATACCCTAAGTTCCCTAAAAGCCTCTGTAAATCCCATCGTTGGGATACAACAAGGTGGTATACCTTATTATAATATGTCATGAATAAAAACATTCTTTGCAGTATGATGAACATGATGAACAGGAATGACATTTATGATGTTAGATAAGGTCTCTGACACTAACAGTTGTCCTCTCAAGACGAAGCTTCTTACTGTGACCAATGCCTGTAGCATGACCCAGGTTATCACTCAACCAACTGGAGCGCATACCAGTAGTGTATTGATCATCTCTTCACTAACGCTGKAGAGCTTCGCTCCAGAGCAATATCAGTTCCCATTGGCTGTAGTGACCATAACATTGTGGCAATAACAGGGAAAGCTAAATTAGCAAAGGCAGAGTTATTTATAASAGGTCATACAAAATGTTTTGTTGAAGAAGTAAAARATTGATGTTGGTCTGATGTGTATAAGGAGGAGAATCCAGATGCAGCACTTGGGAGTATTTGTAAAATTATTATTGCCAATTGTTGACAAACATTCACCTGTTAAGAAACTAAGTGTGAGAACTGTTAGAGCCCCCTGGATCAATGATGAATTGAATAATTTTATGGTTCAAAGAAATTATGCAAAAACAGTGGCAAACAAGTCATGCTGCTCATCTGATTGGTTGACATACTGTACATTGAGACATTTTGTGACCAAATTGAACATTGAAATTGATGGGTCATTTATAACGAAACCTTTTGATATAGGCAATGATTTCAATGGCTATTTCAACCTGTAAAGTAGACAAACTGAGAAGTGAAATGACAACATTGAACAGTGAACCATCATATTTGTGCATTGAASATCTAATATTGAAAGAGAAGGATTGCAATGTTAAATTTGGTCAAGTTTGAGTAGAAGAGGTTGAAAAGCGGTGGTTATCCATCAATAATGATAAGGCACCAGGTACAGACAACCTAGATGGGAAACTATTGAGAATTGTAGCAGACTGTATTGCCACCTCTATTTGCCWTGTCTTTAACCCAAGCCTAAAGGAGTGTGTCCACAGTCGTGGAAGGAAGCTAAAGTAATTCCACTCCCTAAAAATAGTAAAGCACCATTTGCTGCCTGTTCTTAGTAAACTAACGGAGAGAATTGTGTTTGAACAAATACAATGCTATTTTTTAAAGAACAAGTTAACTACTGACTTTTAAAATACATATAGGGAAGAGCACTCAACTTGTGCTGGACTGACTCAGATGACTGATGATTGAATAAAATAAATGGATAATAATATGATAGTTGGAGATGTATTATTAGATTTCAGTGCAGCCGTTGACGTTATTGATCATAATTGGTTATGAAAAAACTCACTTGTTATGGTTTTACATAACCTGCCATTACGTGGTTGGAGAGTTACTAATTCAATAGAACTCAGAGAGTATTTTTCAATGGAAGCTTCTCTAACATCAGATATGTAAAGTGTGGTATCCCTCAGGGCAGTTGCCTTGGGCTGTTAATCTTCTCTATTTTTACAAATGATTTGCTAATTGTCTTACAAGAAGCTAAAATCACTATGTATGCTGATGATTGCACACTCTACGCATCAGCARCTACAGCCAGTGAGCTCACTGAGACTCTTGGCAAGGAGTTACAGTCAGTGCTAGAATGGGTAATAAACAACAGACTGGTCTTAAATACATCTAAAAACCAAAAGCATTTTATTTGGTTGAAAGCATTCTCTTAGACCTAAACCTCAACTGGAGTTGTGCATAAAGGATGTGACCACTGAACAAGTTGAAGAAGCTGAACTCCTAGAAGTAACATTGGATAGTCAGTTATTATGGTCAAGTCATATTGACAAAGTTGTTGTGAAYATGGAGTGAGGTATGTCTGTTATAAAAATATGTTCCTCATTTTCGAAAACAAAGATCAACTGTACTAGTTGTTCAGGCTGTGGTCTTGTCCCATCTTGATTACTGTCTGGTAATATGGTCAGTTGCAGCAAAGAAAGACCTAGAAAAGCTGCAGCTTGCTCAGAACAAAGCAGAACGCCATACCCTTAAACTGCATACACAGAACTAACATCAACAACATGCATGATAGTCTTTCATGGTTGAGGGTTGAGGAGAAATTGATTACTTCTCTTGTAGTCTTTATAAGAAACATTCGTGTGTTGAAAATGCCTAACCACTTGTATAATCTATTTGCATACTCTTCAAACAGACATACCGCACCAGACACACAACTATGGGTCTCTTCACTGTACCCAAACCCAACACAGATTTAATGCGTAGCTCAGGTATGTATAGAGCCATGTCATCATGGAATGCTCTGCTACCAGAGGTTACTCAGGCAAAAGAAAGRCTAGCTTTAAAAGACAGATTTAAAAAACATATCGTGTCACAACGCCTCTCCTATTTCTAAATATCTAATTTAACTGTACTCCATATAAGAATATTGATATGTACAGTTGAAGTCGGAAGTTTACATACACTTAGGTTGGAGTCATTAAAACTCGTTTTTCAACCACTCCACAAATTTCTTGTTAACAAACTATAGTTTTGCCAAGTTGGTTAGGACATCTACTTTGTGCATGACACAAGTAATTTMTCCAACAATTGTTTACAGACAGATTATTTTACTTATATCACAATTCCAGTGGGTCAGAAGTTTACATACACTAAGTTGACTGTGCCTTTAAACAGCTTGGAAAATTCCAGAAAATGATGTCATGGCTTTAGAAGCTTCTGATAGGCTAATTGACATATTTTGAGTCAATTGGAGGTGTATGTGTGGATGTATTTCAAGGGCTATCTTCAAATCAGTGCCTCTTGATTGACATCATGGGAAATCAAAAGAAATCAGCCAGACCTCAGAAAAAAATGTGTAGACCTCCACAAGCCTGGTTTCCAAACGCCTGAAGGTACCACGTGCATCTGTACAAACAATAGTATGCAAGTATAAGCACCATGGGACCATGCAGCGTCATACCGCTCAGGAAGGAGACGCGTTCTGTCTCCTGGAGATTAACATACTTTGGTGCGAAAAGTGCAAATCAATCCCAGAACAACAGCAAAGGACCTTGTGAAGATGCTGGAGGAAACAGGTACAAAACTATTTTTTTCACAGTAAACGAGTGCTATATCGACATAACCTGAAAGGCCACTCAGCAAGGAAGAAGCCACTGCTCCAAACCGCGTAAAGACGCAGACTCGGTTTGCACTGTACATGGGGGACAAAGTACTTTTTTGGAGAAATGTCCTCTGATGTGATGAAAAAAAAATAGAACTGTTTGGCCATAATAACCATCGTTATGTTTAGAGGAAAAAGGGGACGCTTGCAAGCGAAGAACACCATCCCAACCGTGAAGCACGGGGGTGGCAGCATCATGTTGTGGGGTGCTTTGCTGCAGGAGGGTCTGGTGCACTTCACAAAATAGTGGCATCGTGAGGAAGGAATATGATGTGGAATATATTGACAACATCTCAAGACATCAGTCAGGAAGTTAAAGCTTGGTCGCAAATGGGTCTTCCAAATGGACAATGACCCCAACCATACTTCCAAAGTTGTGGTAAAATGGCTTAAGGACAACAAAGTCAAGGTWTTGGAGTGGCCATCACAAAGRCCTGACCTCAATCCTATATAAAATGTGTGGGCAGAACTGAAAAYGCGTGTGCGAGCAAGGAGGCCTACAAACCTGACTCAGTTACARCAGCTCTGTCAGGAGGAATGGGCCAAAATTCACCCAATTTATTGTGGGAAGCTTGTGGAAGGCTACATGAAACGTGTGACCCAAGTTAAACAATTTAAAGGCAATGCTACCAAATACTAATTGAGTGTATGTAAACTTCTGACCAACTGGGAATGTGATGAAAGGAATAAACGCTGAAATAAATCCTTATCTCTACTATTATTCTGGCATTTCACATTCTTAAAATAAAGTGGTGATCCTAACTGACTGAAGACAGGGCATTGTGAAAAACGGAGTTTAAATGTTTTTGGCTAAGGTGTATGTAAACTTTCGACTTCAACTGTATATGTGAATAGTGTGTAAATTGTGTTTTAGTTGAATCTTGGTGTCTTTCCTATATATAAAACTATTTTTGTTTTGAATTTATTGTAATATTTTATGTTATTCTTGTCTATTACTGTTCTGTACATTGTCATGTATTTGTAGGTTTCTATGTGGACCACAGGAGGTTGGTGGCACCATAATTGGGGAGGAAGGGCTCGTGGTAATGGCTGGAGCAGCATAGGTGGGATGGTATCAAATATAACAAACACGTGGTTTCCAAAAAATGACAACTGTAAATTTGACAAAACCTGGATCCCTTTTAGCCATGACCATAGCTAATGGGGATCCTAATAAACTAAACACATGGGTGGCCAATAAGATTTAGCTGAAAGCCATGCCCCTAATAAGACACGCCTCCTGAAAAMAACCTAAGGGGTTACATTCAAAAAGGCCCAGCTGCTAGGTACACCCAGCATGAGCGTAACAAATACCCAACTGATGGTTAAATTAACCCATGTTTGGGTAATCCCAACAAACCAACATGTTGGATTATTCACCCAACCCATCTGGCTGGGTCAAAATAACCCAACATGTGTTCTGTCCACTAGTTAACCAGCGCTGGGTTACCAAATAACCCAAAGTGTTTGCAGAACAGCTTGGCGAAAAGAATCATTTAAAACATCTAGAAATGATAAACACAAGCAACATTTGGTTTTGTTTCGTTTTATAATTCAAGCTATTTGACTGAATTTTCCTGTGTGCATGGAACCCGCATCAGTTGATTTCTGGTTTCATGTTCCCTACCCTTTAAATACAAATACACAATATTTAGAAAGTGGGCGACTACTGTGCCTACTGTAAGGAATTTGTGAATGTATTGTTTTCAAATCACAGACCCTTTCTGCTCTTAGRGGGTCCGGGGATGATGCGCGACATCACCTTGATCAACTGTGTGGTCCAAACTTTACGCACCAGACCCAGCTTGGTCTTTGCGTAAAAGTGGTTATATTTTTATTTATTTTTCCTAATACAATAGAGTAAARGGTAGCTTGCCTATAATATACAATATTTACACACCTGTCTCTGCGAAACTGATTATCTCCGAGCTTTCCTCCAYCACCTCGTTGGCATTTCTGGTCGCGTGTCCATCCAGATTCGGGATTTCTACTCTCCCATCCTCGCGGACTTTACCAGCGTGGAGTTTCCGAAGCGCAGTCACCATCGCCGCCTTCGGGATAGGATGGGTGATGTTGGGTCTTACCCTCATCTGTAACCTGCTCAAGATATGCCTTTTCACCGCCTCCAGAAAGTCAATGTCCACCCGTCCCGATTCCTCGGGCTGACCGATGCCACACGAAGTGCAAGTTTCCTGAGCTACGGTTTGCGTCTCRGTTCCCGGCAAAGYGTTCAAGGATCCCGGCGCCGCTTCTTTGCAGCGGACAGTCAGCACACAAGCCACAAATAATGCCACTTTGATTATACAGTTAATCATTTTCTTTATGAAGAAAAAAGTCGTGATATTTCAAGTGCAATAAGCCTATAATTCGTTTTCTACAATAAAAAGGTATGCAAAATATTGATGTCAAATGTAGGCTCGGCGTTTTTAAGAAAATACGATTACGAATGAAAATAAATATAAAGTTGTAGAATCCCGTTAGTCCGTATACATTTGCAAGGAGTCCATGCAATAATAAATATTTCACTCAATTCAGGCGCATTTTGATGGAATTAAATATTCCTTTCACCGTAACTTGAAATATTCCCTTTATTTCGTGTCTGTGTTCATTCCCGATGTCTGTCACTCATTTGACTTCACTTCAGGGGCACATTGGGAGTCAAGTCCGTTCTGCTTGTCTCAATGACTTTTCTTCACCCTTTCAAGGTAACACAATTTAAAAACCAGTAGGCTACCATTATCCGTCAATTGAGTTTCAGTTCAATGCCTGACGTATCATGCCATGGTTTAATTGAACTGCAATCCGCAATAACCATCATTTAGAAACGAATAGAAGAGGACAAACTAAACGAATAGAAAATCACCCATTGGTTGATAAACTCAAGTCAGGATATTCCATAGATGGAAAAAGCTGAAGGGTCGGTCAAATAATAACTTATCGCATATTGTAGCATCCAGTTTGTCATTTGCTTTGGACTTATTCCTTCAGTTTTTGTTCCTGTGTATCCTTATTAAAATGCATCTTAATTGGTTTTGAATTCCCGATATGAAATTGCCCTGATATACTTGAGTACAAAGAGGTCMGATGATCGGACGAACCTTTCTCTTGCTAGGTCGATGTAGGAGCCCTCCATAGACTGAAAGTTTTTATACAAGGAGTTGAAACCACGTGGGACGTCCCACCAACTAGACAGACTCCTAGTATTTGGTAGGAGATTATGCATAGGCTTAAGGTAAACTATCCTCCTTAGCTCTCCTYTCCAGAGAAAATGCTTATGGCCTATGGAAAACGAATTAGGAGAGATAAAAAATGACTTAAGAATTCGAGTAACCAATTGTTTACCAGACTGACTGATGACTTGTGCATAATGCATTGATTTGCGCACAATATATAGAATCATTAGCATAGGCTATCTTTACAGTGGAAACGATCTACTTTAGAAATAAGAACGAGGATTACATCAATAAACTTCCATTATATAATTAATTCACATTTAATATGTTCCTTATAAAGCCTGTAGGTCTAATAGTCTAGACAAGGCCATGTTTTAATATAAAACATTTCCATCAACACATGCTATCCAAATTCACTTTCTATGGGGGGGCTTTTTCATGAATTAAAAAAACAGAAAACGTTTCCCCTTCTAATGAAAAAATTAAAAATGACTGGTACCGACAGATTTTTGACAGGCCTTTCTTGTTGTGGCTCAAGCATGACAGCATGGCGACCATAAGCATCTCCRAAACWATACTGGTTGTATTGGAAACAACACCAAGGTAATAAAGATTTAAGCTCCAAAGATGCCACTATCAAAGGCACCACTTTTATTATTTGAAGTGACACAAAAACATTGACCAATTCAAGTCAGAGCTCTGTTTTGTCGTCACTAAAGTGAATTATATGCCTAATACACATATCACATAATACATTTGACCTAACATTGGCAACACCGCAATTTGTGAATGCCCAACATATTTTAACGCAATTTTTTTAGGTGCGCTCTCCCAATACTATAACAAACAGATCAAGTTGAAAGTTGTTAAATGCTGCCACCCTTCTTCTAAATATTGCAACTACACATTGCATGAACCGCACACATTTTTTGCAATCTGCATCCAGGCAATACACCGACCAAGCCTGAGCCATATAGTTTATATAGGCATATCATTAATTTACAGCATAAATCATGAAATATGCTGGATAATATTGAGGGAAAACAATGCACATACAATGACTGTGTAGGCTACTATAGATAATTAGGTGTGATAAATTAAAACGTTTGCACTGTTTCTAATTGTCATAGGTCTACAGGCRTACAGACCTATAGCCGATGTATTTGTCAAATGCAGGTCTGTGCAATTCCGGTCCTGGAGAGCAGAAACACTTTTGGATTCTGTTTCTACCTGTAGTTAATMGCAATTACCCATAGGGCCTCATTTATAAACGTTGCGTAGGCCTACATACAAAATACATAGACTACCCATAAACATGGGTGCGCCATTTAAAAAAAACTGAACTTGACCTGCGAATATTRTTAGCTTCCCGCKAAGWTAGACCATGCGTACGCACAGTTTCTAGTGGTTGAAGTATTGCGTTGCCAGCAGACAAGCAGCCGAGTATTTCGTGCAAATGGGGGATATGATGAAGTGCTTCTTCATAACAAAAAACCCTATAATATAATATATATGATTCAGTTACTTGCTGTTAGTGAGAAGAGTGAAGATCAATTTCTTTGAAACTGTGCATTCTAAAATAGCTATTTCCTATGAWCATTGCAGAATCAATTCTTCACCTTTTCTGACTGTGATGGTTTCATAGTCACGAAGTACTCGCTAGGCAGGGGCGCAACTTTGGTTTTAGAAGTCGGGGACATKATTTATTTTTATAWWTTTTTTTTTWTATCCAGTSGGATAAACAGTCCAAACAACCTAGCCAACCTCTCGGAGGCGTCTGCATGGTCCTAAAGCACACTGTTYRCTCATTTTGTATTACATTCCAATGATAAAACCTGGGACAAAAATGCAATTTTTGGGTTCATATTACAGAAGAAGTTTTAACCTACAACAAATTACCATGCGCATCTCTCATTTAATTGGGCCTATTAGTTAGGCTATTATTTCAAGTATTTTGCTCTATGCATCCAAAAGGAAGCGTGGTTTATAATATAGCCTACAGTAGAATTTAAGAGATGAACAAACAGACAGTTGATCTTTTGCTTTGAAGAATGTAGGATACCACCGTAAATAGGCCTACTAGGTTTTACATTTCGTCGAGCATACTAGACAACGTTTCAGAATGTGTGGGCAGTGCAGCATATTTAGGTTTGGGGAAAAGTAAATGCAAAACATTATTGAATTCAAACGATCTGTTTACAGGTCCACAACAATTTGCAATTGTTTTTTTTTCTTTCAGAAATTGTCAGATACAGCAAATGTCKCTGTAAAAGTTTTAAACATTCTGCCAACACCTCCAGAGACATTTGATCACATTCACCATTGCCATTTCCTTTAGAAACTGCCCTGGCCTGATTGCAATAAAGAGAAATAGTAGCCTAATGGAGTCTTTTTGTAGGCACTAACTCCGCCATGGTTTTCCTATGAGGAAAATGAATGGTGTTTTTGGAGGGTTTTTGGATAAACCCCGAAAACAAGGTCTGTGGCAGACACAAGCTTATGAGATCTTATACGTTTCGCTCTTTGAAATAATCTTGAGTTTTTGTGAGTTTAAAAGAATTGATGTTATAAAAAAAGCACATAAAGAACATAAAGGCTTCATAATTCATAAAGGTTATGTTAACTGCTATTATCTCATAGAACAAAARGAATAAYATCTCCTAAGCCTGTGTTAACTTCTTATGGCTGCAGGGGCAGTATTGAGTAGCTTGGATGAAAGGTGCACAGAGGTGCCCAGAGTAAACGGCCTGCTCCTCAGTCATAGTTGCTAATATATACATAYTATTATTAGTATTGGATAGAAAACACTCTGAAGTTTCTAAAACTGTTTGAATTATGTCTGTGAGTATAACAGAACTCATATGGCAGGCAAAAACCTGAGAAGAAATCTAAACAGGAAGTGGAAATTCTGAGGCTGGTCGATTTTCAACCAAGATCCTATTGAAATCACAGCGAGATATGGATAAGTTTGCACTTCCTACGGCTTCCACTAGATGTCAACAGTCTGTAGAACCTTGTCTGATGCCTCAACTATCCTGCCTAAGAAAAAAGGCAAAACAAAGCAGATTGAACCAAGAAGATTCGAATTCCTCCAACTGAAGGAAAAAACATGTTGTGCATTGGAAGCACTTTAACAATTCCA
>NC_036852.1:5967750-5996234 GCF_002910315.2 Salvelinus sp. IW2-2015
TATCGTAAGGGGGGCCAATGAGAGGGGATTAGTTCACGAGCTCTGCCAATGACCATGACCATTCTTTTGACCATATGCGGCGTTCACATGAGAGGGAGCTCTGTCCATCGCTCATCTGAAGTCAATGTAATTCTCCAGTTGGAACATTATTCAAGATTTAGTGTTAAAAACATTCTTAAGATTGATTCCAATACATCGTTTGACATGTTTCTATAGACTGTTACAGAACTTTTTGACATTTCGTCAGTTTTTAGTGTGAACGCGCTTCCCTGACGTTGGATTGTTTACCAAACCGCTACAAAAATAGCTATTTGACATAAATGATGCATTACCGAAAAATACGACATTTCTTGTGGAAGTTGGAATCCTGGAGTGCATTCCGACGAAGATCACAAAGGTAAGTGAAGATTTATAATGCTTTTAATGAGTTTTGTTGACTGCCACATTTGGCGGGTAACTGTATGGCTTCTTGTGGCTGAAGCTGTTTTCAGATGGATTGAATATTGTGTTTGCCGTAAAGCTTTTTGAAATCTGACACAGGGTGTGCATTAAGAACAAGTGTATCTTTAATTCTAATGTAAAACATGTATCTTATCAAAGGTTATGATGAGTATTTTAGTTATTTGACGTGGCTCTTCTTCTCAATTTCTCAGGATATATTGGAGGCCTTTTTCTAGAATTGGCCAATGTAAACGGAGGTTTTGATATAAATATGAACTTAATCAACAACAGAACAATTATGTATTGGTGTAAAATAGAAGTCCATGAGTGTCAGCTGATGAAATAATAAAGTTATGATATCATATTCTATTTTGTGCTTTTTTGTGATCCTCTCTTTGGCTGGAAAGAATGGCTGAAATCTTTTCTGTGAGTTGGTGGACCTAACATAATCGTGTTGTGGTGCTTGTCGGCTGAAAGCCTATTGAAATCGGACACTTTGGTGTACTGTGGGAGTAGCAAGAGCAAGATTAAACCTTAAAATGCTATAAGAACATTATGTGAGGAAATTTATATTATGAGATTTCTGGTTTGTTGAATTTGGCGGCCTGGCACTTCAAATAAGGCTGTTTCGTGTAGCTTACTCTGGCGTACGTTTGGTAACATGTAAATCTCTTCGACATGGTCGACACCACCAACTTGGAGCCTAGTTGTAACAACTGTGAGAAAATCTTACACCTATCCCCTGAGTATAAACTGAATGTTTTTGGGTTTACATGTTTTCTTTTACTACTTCCAGCATGCCTAGATCATGGAAAAGCACAAGTGGAGTACCTCTCTCACACTTTGAAGAGAGTTAGAGACATGTTAGAGAGTCAGGGGAAGTCTATTCAGATCAAAGTACTGGCACACTAGTCACGTCCTCCTGTCAGATGTAAGCACAGAGAAAAAGCGTACTGGACAGCGAGCCTGTGTACGTGCCATATCTGAAGAAAATGGTTGAATATGGGTTAGGGTGTTGATGCCACATCGGTTGGCGGCGATCTCAGCCAGTGATGCCTGTTTTGAGTGATGGCGCCGGAAAGAAAGGAGGTCTGGGTGCAGTGCTGGGAATGCAAATTATGGGCCCACCAAGTCTGTACCCCAGGACAGATATACAACTGTCACAACTGTGACTCTGATTAAGTGAGGATGTCCAACAGTCACACACAKAGACACACGCACACACKCAGACTCACAGACACACACCACAAACGTTCAGGTGTAGGTGTTTCGTTTAGCCTAGTTGTTGTTTGGTTGAGAAATACCATTTAGTGGAGGGTAAAATAATACACATTTTATTATTTAAGGTTATTATTATTTCTGCCCAACAAAATGGCAATGTTGCTCTCATGGTCTCAATAAAGGCACTTAATAATTAGTTGCATGTCATGATTTATGCACTTTTTCATTCTGTTACAATTCATCCCAAGCACTGTTACTAACCCAGACCATGGGGTAAATTGTAACACTTCACTCATTGTATTTAATATATAATAACCACACCAATTTGTGTGGACAGCTGTAGGTTGTTTGTATCAAGTTTCGAATACACCACCATAAACAATCTCTGAGAAACTGACGAAAGTGTGAAAAGTGTTACAACCACCCTATCTCCCCTACTCTATACATCCAAAGCATGCAGCAAACGAGGGCATTATTGTCACAATAAACTTTGAATGGTGGGCGTTTTTTAGGCGGAGTTTTAATGCTAGTTTGATTTATAAAGGCAAGAATGCATATGTATGGTGTGCGCCAACTTTCTAAACATTAATATTTTTTACATGCACAGTCTTTTAAAAAATGGCGCATGCCTTTCGAACGGTCATCCAACTCAGAATTCCAACTCGGGAACTTGGACCTCTTTCTAGAGCTTCGACATTCCGACGTGAAGATCACTGACACCATGGTTTGTTTTCAATAACGCGGCATCAACGTCGCCATGACATCGCCTACAAGTGTGATCGGAGAGAAGCAGTCCTAACCCATCTTGTTCATATTGTACTGTCTTTGGTGGCACAATTCTATATGACGTCACATCCGGTTCATATAATCCTTATCACACGACGTCCGGGAGTGGTCAAAATATCCGCATTTGCGGCTGGTAAGTGGAACTTGCCCTCTACTTTAGCGTTCCCATGGTGTATACCGGATAACAGCAAAGAACGACACCAAACCCATTACGAGGTGAGACGTTTGCTATCTCTATGCACTTTTGTAGAAGTATGTACAAGTGGAAATCGATATCAGAAGCGGATATTTATTTATATTTGATCTTGGTCAAACATACCACTGTTTGCGCAACGTCTGTTGATTGACAGATTCTCATCCAATATTTGGTTGACCACATCTTTGTAATTTGTATKTATCCAWTRGAGAGCTGCTCCTTGAGAGAAAGTGGCAGGTAGAAAGTAGCAGAAGTCTCAAATCAATTTATTTGGACTCGATTTTTGTTTATTTTGGCAGCGGTGCGTTCGGCTAAGCTGTATGGGAGTGTTTATCTGACTGGATATAAAAAAATAAAAAATGCACCCCCTGGATTTTGGGGCAGAAGTTCGGGCACTTAAAAAGGACATATGTTTAGCTGCATTGTTTTTAAAATAGCCAACGTTATGGGGAAGTTATGGTCTTATAGTTCCTGTGAATGGTGTTTTATTATGATTTTAGTTTCTGTTTTGGAACTGACGATAAGGCCTATTACGTTGTGGGAATGTTTCTTCGGGTCTTGTTGCAATACATTGTTCATTTAATAAAATAAAAAATCATATTTGGATCCTCATTAGCTTTTGCAGAAGCAGCAGCCACTTGACATGATGCCAACATTCAGTTGATGACACTTACAAGAGGTTCTTCTCACTTTCTTCTTCTGCTTTCTCCTCTTGTTGTTTGCCTGATTTTATAAATCCATAAAAATAAAAAAAATATGGTCCTTGCTATCTGGGGTTCTTGGGACGTCTCTACTCCATAAAAATGTTAAATGGGGGGGGGGTTTTCAGCAAACAAAGACATGCTTCAACAGATGACAAACATAGGTACACGGTAAGGGTTTAAGAATATACACTTTTTTACGTATCGACTGCATAGCGAGTCGGAGGTTCATAAAAAAAAAAAAACTGCTGTGAAGGTGTGTACAYTAGGCTAGGTAGTAGTAGGCTACAACATGCCTGTGTTATCATTGTAACCTACATAATTTTGCCCTTGAAGGCTGCCACACCACTGCTGCCCTCATGAATTCAATTATAGGGGTCAGTCGAATAGGATTTTTCCACAGCCTATGTTTCAGTCAGCTGCCATTTTGAGATTGGCTGTTTTGTCAACCTTTTAGGTCCATGTGGATCTGTTTTGACATTAGATGTACATYCGTATACAAAACCCTGCCTTCTTTCTCTGAACACTTTTCTGCAACTTTTTTTAATGTTTGAATGTTTAGTTTTGTAGYCTAATTTACATGTTTGTGTCCAACTGTAGGAAGTTCTGGTGTTGGTGGAGGCAGTTTTTCCATTAGTGTAGTAGCTGTGGACAGTGTCCAAATCCAAAGATGGCTACTGGAAAGAGTAAGAACCAGAGCTCTCTGGTGCTGCACAAGGTGATCATGGTGGGAAGTGGAGGTGTTGGGAAGTCAGCCCTCACTCTGCAGTTCATGTATGACGAGGTAAGAGCGATAAGTCTGGTCCTTACCAGACTCTGTACATTGCTCCRTTTGTAGCATGTGGTGGACGCTGAGGCTAAAGAGAGACTTGGGCAAGCTGCCACTCAAACCTCCAATACTGCTTTTRCATTAAAGAGTTTACGATTCTGTAAATAAAATAATTCCTTCCCACCTCCTAGTTTGTGGAGGATTACGAGCCCACCAAGGCAGACAGCTACAGGAAGAAGGTGGTGCTGGATGGAGAGGAGGTCCAGATCGACATCCTGGACACAGCTGGACAGGAGGACTATGCTGCCATCAGAGACAACTACTTCAGGAGCGGAGAGGGCTTCCTGCTAGTCTTCTCCATCACCGAACACGAGTCGTTCACTGCCACCTCAGAGTTCAGGTACGTCTACGCAGATAGGTACGCCCACCAAATCTCACGGACCAGGCAAGGAGGGCATTAATCAGAGAGGCAATAAAGAGACSAAAGATAACCCWGAAGGAGCTGCAAAGCTCCACAGCGGAGATTGGAGTATCTGTACATAGGACCACTTTAAGCTGTACACTCCACAGAGCTGGGCTTTACGGAAGAGTGGCCAGAAAAAAAGCCATTGCTTAAAGAAAAAAATAAGCAAACACGTTTGGTGTTTGCCGAAAGGCATGTGGGAGACTCCCCAAACATGTGGAAGAAGGTACTCTGGTCAGATGAGACTCAAATGTAGCTTTTTGGCCATCAAGGAAAACGRTAWGTCTGGCGCAAACCCAACACCTCTCATCACCCCGAGAACACCATCCCCACAGTGAAGCATGGTGGTGGCAGCATCATGCTGTGGGGATGTTTTTCARCMGCAGGGACTGGGAAACTGGTCAGAATTGAAGGAATYATGTATGGTGCTAAATACAGGGAAATTCTTGAAGGAAACCTGTTTCAGTCTTCCAGAGATTTGAGACTGGGATAGAGGTTCACCTTCCAGCAGGACAATGACCCTAACCCTGTCTCTTATACACATCTAGATGTGTATAAGAGACAGGTATTTAGTTAGAACATTATTTGCTTTATATATGTTAGCATTGAGTGATCCACAATCCACGAGATCTATGTATTGTATGTAGAAGGGCAATTCCATGGTAAAGGAATTAGGCTTTGACTCAGTTTTTTCACTTAATGTATGCCAAACAAAAACCATTTAAGAGTTTAAGAAACCATACAACTTTATGCACAAGGACTATTTTGAACAATTTCCACTGAAAAATMTACAAAAATTAATCTCCCTCCGGTTTTTATGCGACCACGTTTGGCAAAAACATCTGCTCCTAATTAAGATTCAAAGATGTTTGCAGAAAGAATGTGGTGTCAGCTATGACATGGCATCTTGCGTTGGAAAAAAATCTATTTTGGTAATAGAACAACAGTAAGTAAAGTGGATTTACACCCGGTAAAGGAATTACATCATGGGTCCTTGATCTGTACTACACAGAAATCCATAATTACCGGCATGCATATGTCATTCTCCTCATGCTTTACAAGTTTGGACATCACAGTACAGTAGAGTGCAGTATAATACAGTAAGGTAGAATTCAGTTACAGTAAAGTACAATATACTCTACTGTACTTTTCTTTACTGTACTTTTTTATTTTATTTATTTAACCTTTTATTTAACTAAAGCTAATGTGACCTATGTTATTGTACTACTACTGTACGCTCTACTCASTGTACTATATTGTACTGTGCTATCCAAACTTGTGAAACATACATCTATGATAGGTTAAGATTTGGTCCGTCTGTACGGGAACATAAAGTACCTTCATGAAGTATTCATACCCCTTGACTTATTCCATATTTTGTTGTTACTGCCTGAATTGAAAATGGTTTCAATATTTTTTTTTGTCACCAATCTACACACAATACACACAATGACAAATTGTAAATGTGTTTTTATAATTTTTTTGCCACATTGATTGAAAATTACATACTAAAATATAAAATGTATTCACACCCCTGAGTCAATACTTTGTAGAACCACCTTTGGCAGTGATTACAGCTGTGAGTCTTTCTGGGTGAGAGTGATTGAGCCTCTGTCTGTCCAGAATTACTGTTTTAGACTCTTGGTTTGATCACCAGACAACAAAGGAAAGTTATGTGCTGAACATACAGTAATAGTATGCCAGTGGCAGGGAGGACAGTAGAAGGTAACCCAACCGTAGTTTGTGACTTATGATTTCCCATTGTAGCCAATTCATTTGCAGTAATTCAGTTACTTATAAAAAATGTTTTTAAATTGTGGTAATTCCGTTACCAATTTGGTAACGAAATTACGAGTTTTAATCACTTAATTCAAACAAAATGTGTATCAGTAAAATCACTATAACTAAGTGTTTACTTGTTACTTCTGTGAACTGTCATTCTCCTCTCTCCTGATGAGGGACCAAAATTAGAAAATACCTTAAAGATGTGTTTTTGGTAACGTAATCACAAGGCAATAAATATGTTGATATTAATTGGCAGGGGTCTTTACGTCAACTTTGTGTTTTGATGCATTTCTGATACTTTTTAAAATACTTTCCCCATCCGTTTATCCACAAATCAAAGCCTTTTACTTATACAATTTTTTTTAAAAGAAGGGAAAAAAAAGACATGCCTTAATTTCCCAAAAATATACTCTTATCTTTCATTTGAACACCTAATTTGATATGCTCTTATGTACTTCATGTTGCTGCTCATGGTCCCTTTTATATGGAAATGCCCAGAACAAAAAATACATCTGCACACTGCTAATTGCGCCCCAGTGCTAAGTAAAAAAAAAAAATTTATATATATTTTTTTAAGGACAGTGTTTTAGATCCAACTGGGTCTTCATCAGGACTAATGTATTGTGTCTTCCTAGGGAGCAGATTATGCGGGTGAAAGCAGAGAACGATACCATCCCTCTGTTGGTGGTGGGAAACAAGTCGGATCTGGAGGACCGCAGGAAGGTGTCGTTGGATGAGGTCAGGGCCAAGGCAGAGGAGTGGGGGGTACAGTACGTGGAGACCTCAGCCAAGACACGAGCCAACGTCGACAAGGTATGTAACCAAACTTAAACATACTGTCCACTTTGCTACAGTAGGACTAGGAACAATATACCTTCATGTKATTTCTTACTTYGGATTTATACTTTTTTAGATGGGGGATTATGTTATCAAAATATGTTTCCGGACAAGAGATATCAGAAACTACAAGCAAGCATGATTAAAAACAACCTTTACAGTAAATCAACTTCCATTGTCAATGTAACTATAGTGTTGAATTAACAACTGTCCATTCTTTTCAGGTGTTCTTTGATCTTATGAGGGAGGTGAGAAAAAAGAAAATGTCAGAGAGCAAGGATAAGGGTGGAAAAGAAGGCAAGATRAAGAAGGCTTTCAAATGTTGTCTGCTTTGATCTAGACCAGACCTTTCAYTGAGACACACAGAGCCAAACCAGACCAGAGCCTCCGCAGCACAGTGGCATTAGACAGGGACATGTTCATTAGGACATACTGTAGCAAAATGTTTCGAAACCTTTCTTATTGGACAATATATTCCGTCTCCCTTTGGAGCATTTTCTTCAGTTCCTTGCCTACTGAACACAAACCAGATCTACAGATCCTTCCCACTGAACTGAGCCTTCTGCCATTTTAACACACGCATATCAAATCCATATACAGTACCTCTCACATTGTGGCAGTCAGAGGGGTGGCCTAACCTATGTTAGTTATGCAAACCATCCTTTGTGCCACTGTTGGGGACGYGTCCAGAGGGGACTGTTTAGATGAAGTGCCTCAACATTGATCGTGAATAAATAGGTTATGGTCGCAGACAATCACTCACTCGCACACCACTTAAATATGGCCTTGGTTTGATGCTCACTTGTAGGAATAGGTAGCCTCATCACCAAGAGAAATTGGCTATGCTGTTTGATGTCTTACTGTTGGCACTGCAATCAATTTTATATTCCTACTACCACTACTACACCATRTTTAAAAACGTTTTTATTTATTTATGGTCCACCGCATGAAAATCAGTCAGATAATTAAGTCACCGTATTCATAATCCAACATATTGTCCACATGTACAATCCAACATGTACTATATCCACATCATATATAATACCAGTCAAAAGCTTGGACACACCTACTCATTCAAGGGTTTTTATTTTATTTTACTATTTTCTACATTGTAGAATAATAGTGAAGACATCAAAACTATGAAATGACACATATGGAATCATTTAGTGCTGAGCACTTGTTGGCTGCTRTTCCTTCACTCTGCGGTCCAACTTTTTCCAAACCATCTCAATTGGGTTGAGGTRGGGGTATTGTGGAGGCCAGGTCATCTGATGCAGCACTCCATCARTCTCCTTCTTGGTCTAATAGTCCTCTACGCAGCCTGGAGGTGTGTTTTGTGTCATTGTCTCGTTGAAAAATAAATGATAGTCCCACTAAGCGGAAACCAGATGGGATGGCGTATCGCTGCAGAATGCTGTGTTAGCCATGCTGGTTAAGTGTGRCTTGAATTCTAAATAAATCAGTGTCACCATCACACCACCTCCTCCATGCTTCACAGTGGGAACCACATATGTGGAGGTCATCCGTTCACCTACTCTGCGTCTCACAAAGACACGGCGGTTGGAACCTAAAATCTCACATTTGGACTCATCAGARCAAAGGACAMATTTCCACCGGTCTAYTGTCCATTGCTCGTGTTTCTTGGCCCAAGCAAGTCTCTTCTTATTGGTGTCCTTTAGTAGTGGTTTCTTTGCAGCAATTRGACCATGAAGGCCTGATTCATGCAGTCTCCTCTGAACAGTTGATGTTGAGATGTGTCTGTTACTTGAACTCTGTGAAGCATTTATTTGGGCTGCAATCTGAGTCTGGTAACTCTAATGAACTTATCCTCTGCAGCAGAGGTAACTCTGGGTCTTCATGAGAGCCAGTTTCATCAAAGCGCTTGGTCTTTTCGACTGCTCTTGAAGAAATTTTCCGGATTGACTGACCTTCAMGTCTTAAAGTAATGATAGACTGTTGTTTCTCTTTGCTTATTTGAGCTGTTCTTGCCATAATATGGACTTGGTCTTTTAGCCCTAGTTGGTATATTCTGCATACCACCCCTACCTTCTGATTGGCTCAAAAAAATTGAGGAAAGAAATTCCACAAATTAACTTTTAACAAGGCACACRTGTTAATTGAAATGCATTCCAGGTGACTATCTAATGCAGCTGGTTGAGAGAATGCCAAGTGTGTGCAAAGCTGTCATCAAGGCATAGGGTGGCCACTTTGAAGAATCTCATGAAATATTTTGATTTAACACTTTTTGGTTACTAKATGATTCCAAATCTGTTATTTCATAGTTTGTCTTCACTATTATTCTACAATYTAGTAAAAATAAAGAAAAGCCCTGAAATGAGTAGGTGTGTCCAAACMTTTGACTGGTACTTTGTTTTTTTTWATAAATCTTTTGTCGACTGCACTTTTTCTCCACAAAAATGTCAACGTTTCAGTGTTGCCTTTTTAATTCTACACTTGAAACTGAAGCGTTAAACTAAATTACTGTTTGTATGCACACTTATTATGGGTTATATACAAACTGTTTTTGTGTTACCAAATAAAGTTTTTTTTTGTAATGAATTTGTAGTGTGGCTCAGTTTTTAAAGAAGCACCTGTACATCCTAAATTTAAATGGAATTGACCCCAACCCRGCTGTCCAACTTCTGGGTSTGTCACRTCCTGAGTATCAGTTTCCAGTTATTCAAGGTCAAAGGTGCTGTTCAAAATTTGCACGAAAAGAGTGCAGTAGAGAATTGCGTCCTTGTCGGATGTGCTGGACTTTTTGTTGCTGGTGTGGTTTGACTAGTGCCTTTGATGTGTTTGAGGGCAGCAGAGCACCAAAAGGTTTTATGTTTGAGTGTCATAAAACACCATTCCGGTGCTGTACAACTTGACTTTGAATGAATGGACGACAGAGGCCTTATGTGGCCTTCAGTCTGTTAACACTCTGTTGCAAAGCGGCAGGTCAGGGACATATTCATTAGTGCACATTGTAGCAAACCATTTTTGCTGCATAAAACTAAACCAAACTAAAGTCTCTCTTATTGGACAAGTCCAGGTAGTTCCTCCCTATTTTAGCCTGTTTTCTTCTGTTTGGTGCTTAATGAATACGATCCAGGTCAGCCTTAGATCCAGTAGCACCCAMATGGCATGTCCCATTGACAGCTGGCAAACCTCTTCCCACACCCCAAGTACATCCTATCTCACTTACACTCTACAACACCTATGACCTGATAAACCTCAACTAGTTCTGAAGACCCTTCAGGCTTGGCAAGAGAGCCCTCTACTGGCTCAAGTCATTCAGTCACTAAACACAGAATAAGAGACAAGCCACAGCTTCATCWGACCTATAGCCTCTCTGTAGATGTCAGGATTTTGCAATATCATGTCCTCCTGCGGTCAGAGAGGAATATCATACAACCTCTTTGCTGTAGCCTAGTTGAGTCGATTGCCTCGATCATCAGCCACAGCAGTCTGAAATTGAACACTAGGTGGAGGCAGAGAATCTTGAWAGAAAGGTAAGAATTATTTTTGCTTCCTTCTGCTGAACATGGACAACTAGGCCTGTCTGCCTCCTTCCAGCTGACTGCCCTATCCTGACCTGGTTATTAGTGTTACTGTGATAGAAAAGACCGTGTATACAGTAGAAATAGAATGGCCAGAATTCTGATTTCAATGGATGTTGATTCTATGGTGYTTGTTGCTGCYGTGTTGAAWCTAGAATGGTGAATGTGGAAAGGCAAATGAGTGTGTTGTTGTTGCTGTGTACATATTCACAGTCAAGGCATAGAAAGAAAGGACCATGCCAACAAAAAAATACAGCAGAAATGTGACTTTACTTACAGAACATTGGCACTTTACTGACATGATATGGCTCCTATTTACAACAAAAACACAGAGCAGGTCYCAGACCAGGCAGAGCCCAGACTGATATTTACCTGCTTTTACAAGTACAGTAGTATGAAAAATATTTCCCCTCAAAAGTCAAYTTGTACATCCCTTACGTTTTCGAACAACTAAAAGCTTGAGATCGATACATTCAATTTCTGTACAGCTTCACAACAAACATTACATTTGTACATCCTCCTGATTTGGATCTTTAAATATATTTCACTAGCTCACAGATTTAAGCTTATATTTACATCACAGTTGTGCAGAATGTTGTACTATTACTAAGTGATGATAAGGTAGAAAAGCATCGTGCAAAAACGAAACAAAAAAAACATACCACCCAGGCCTCCCTTGAAAAAGAGGTGTTGGACCTTGAATGGGGACAACCTGGTAAAATGAACATTCCAGTGCCTCAGTCTATTTCATGGTGAAGTGGTTGACACCGTCTGAGTCTCAAATGGCTCCCTATCTAGTGCACAACWTTTGGCTAGAGCCCGGTCAAAAGTGGCGCACTGTYTAGGGAATAGGGTGCCATTTGGGACGCGGCGGGGWGTGATCTGARTGGGCCGAAGTTCCCCGTCGCACAACAGCTATTTGTAAACACGCCGACTTTCAGTAGATACACGTCCTTTTTAAATCACAAAACCAACTCACGAACCACTGTAAACATTGTCAGCAATAGTACTGCATAAATCCACTGCAGAAGTATCAGCAAAATGAAGTTTGACCAAGCCAACCAAGCCAGCTTTCTGATTTCAAAAGCACAATCGCATCTATCGATTCAACCAGAAACCATGGGAATAAAATCACTTTGTGGGTTTCAATTGTCATAAAAAAGAACACTATTAATGGTGATTAATCTATTAGTCAGTGTACAGAGCTTCATGTTGCCGGTCCCAATTCTTTCCACTGCCACTGGATTTATGGAGAGCACTTTTACACAGCATACATCTATTGCAATGCTTTCCCATAACAATAATTTCTAATTCCAGCAGGACTTTACACGAGTGGAAAAGTGTGGAACTTTTCTTCTCTTATAAAAATAACTTTGTCTCACAATTTTTTAATTTCATTAAACCTTATAAATTAACATAGTAAATGTACACTAGTTACATTACACAAATCTAGATGACACCATATAGCTTACATTTCCCATAGAGGTGTCTATATCCAACAAATATTAAGAAAATGCTAAATACAATTCCAAAATAATTTTTGGGGGTCTAATCATACATAGCAGCAAATATGCTACAAGTTCAGCTGAAAAGTGCTGTCCATTCCCAAGAAGCAAAAAGGGTCTCTTATAAAAAAAATATCAGAAGCAAATCTATKGCTTGAGCCTTAGAGCTTTTCAACACAATTTGAAAACTTTTTGTTTTACTCACAAGGCTAAAAACCTATTGGTCCCGAAAGCTCAGTCTTTTTATATAATGTATGTACCGTCTGTATGTACTGTACACCAACTGCCTACAATCCTGATGTACAGTACCATGGTAACAAATACCCCGATGCTCTTAATCAGAGAGCTCTGAATACCTCATATTCAATTTCAAAATCTGATGCAATGACACTTGATAAACCACCTATGTACTGTACCAACCCAATCCTGCATGGCAAGGTCATTCTATGTTACTGGCAATAACAAAACCTGCATTAAAATACTACCCGTTTTGGGCTAGTGGTATAGCATCTTCGAGAGACCGATGTACCGTCACATGTTGAGCCATCTGAATCAAAGTTGAATAGCTGCCTCAAAAATAACAACAACACCACCACATAGTGCAGAGCTCAATGACAGGTAATCAGCTAATGAGGTTATGGTAAAGGAGGAGGGAGGCCTCTCCTAACCAGTGGAGGCTGCTGAGGGGAGGACGGCTCATAACAATGGCTGGAATTGAGTCAATGGAATGATATCAAACACGTGGTTTCCATGTGGTCGATGCCATGCCAATGACTGCACTCCAGCCATTATTATGAGCCGTCCTCCCCTCAGCAGCATCCACTGCTCCTAACCTACACCGCCTTTTACCTTGGTTTGGGAAACACCTTCACAAAGGACTTGGAGTTGTAAGACCTTGCCCTGGAGATGATTCTAATCTGTAGACTAATAAACATAAAAGCCCAAAAGTAACCATCTGACAACCTATAGTCTCAATGAGAGAAATAATGAGATGATGAGTAGTACAATAGAGTAGAAGTCAGAGTGCTTTACCACGACCTTACATAGAGGGTTAGCCCACTTCTGAATGGATCTTTAGTTGATGTTGAATAGTTTTGATTTAAAAAAAGAAAATGGACTCTTAAGTCTACGGAGTGATCAAAGACAGAAAGACTAGTCTGAAGAAACCACTGATATGACACCTGGTGATGATGCACTGATGGGTTGAAAACAAACGCAAGTCCACTTTCCATTGAGTTGTCCGGTTCATTAGGAAGGTCTGTCTGAAAGTAATGACACTACAGCAATATTATCCAATCCAGCTACTGTTCTGTTTCTCACTTCTCTCTTGATCCTGGACACTTGCTAACATCCCGAATTCCAGTTGATTATCGTAACTTTGTTTCTTTTAATTTCTTCTTCCGTTAATTCTCCAAAGTAGCGCGTTTTGTCGTCATAAAGTGCAACAGTGCTCTGTTTCCGCTCCCAGGCCAGTTCGAGTGGTTGTCGGTAGTCGTCTCCATGGTTGTGACTGTAGTTTCTCTTGCCAGACTCAAGATGGTGGATGTGGGAAGAAACTATTGTGACTGAGGGAGTCAGATAGACAGGCTCTAAACAGACAGACAGGCTCTAAACAGACAGATAGACAGACAGGCTGTGGAAGAAGAGGGTGGTGCTTAGGCCCATGCAGCCCTGTGTCAGTCAGTCAGTCCCAGGAGGGATAAAGCCGACTCTCTCTGTCTCTACCTCTGGCTCTGTGGGTGTCAGGGGCTCTAAGGTCGTCAAGGGCTTTGTAGGCGGCAGAGACTCTACGGGTGTCAGAGGCTTTGGGCGTCAGAGACTCTACGGGTGTCAGAGCTTTGTGGGCGTCGAGACGCTACGGTGTCAGGGCCTTTGTAGGTTCAGAGACTCTACGGTGTCAGAGGCTTTGTGGGCGTCAGAGACTCTACAGGTGTCAGGGGTTTGTAGGTGTCAGAGACTCTACGGGTGTCAGAGGCTTTGTGGGCGTCAAGAGACTCTACGGGTGTCAGGGGCTTTGTGGGCGTCAAGAGACTCTACGGTTGTCAGAGGCTTTGTGGGGCGGGTCAGAGACTCTACGGGTGTCAGGGGCTTTGTGGGCGTGCAGAGACTCTACAGGTGTCAGAGCGCTTTGTAGGCATCAGAGACTCTACGGGTGTCAGAGACTCTACGGGTGTCAGAGGCTTTGTGGCGTCAGAGACTCTACGGGTGTCGAGGCTTTGTGGGGCGTCAGAGACTCTATGGGTGTCAGGGGCTTTGTGGGTGTCAGAGACTCTACGGGTGTCAGGGGTTTGTGGGTGTCAGGGGCTTTGTAGGCGCCAGAGACTCTACGGGTGTCAGAGGCTTTGTGGGCGTCAGAGACTCTACGGGTGTCAGAGGCTTTGTGGGCGTCAGAGACTCTATGGTTGTCAGGGGCTTTGTGGTGTCAGAGACTCTACGGGTGTCAGGGGTTTGTGGGTGTCAGGGGCTTTGTAGGCGCAGAGACTCTACAGGTGTCAGGGCTTTGTAGGCTGTCAAGGCTTTGTGGCGTCAGAGACTTATGGGTGTCGGGCTTGTGGGTGTCAGAGACCTCTACGGTGTCAGAGGCTTTGTGGCGTCAGAGACTCTTGGTGTCAGGGCTTTGTGTGTCAGAGACTCTATGGGTGTCAGAGGCTTGTGGGTGTCAGGGGCTTTGTGGGGCGTCAGAGACTCTACGGGTGTCAGGGGCTTTGTAGGCGCCAGAGACTCTACAGGTGTCAGGGGCTTTGTAGGTGTCAGGGGCTTTGTAGGGCTCAGAACTCTACGGGTGTCAGAGGCCTTTGTGGGCGTAGAGACTCTACGGGTGTCAGAGGCTTTGGTGGGGTCAGAGACTCTCTACGGGTGTCCAGGGGCTTTGTGGGCGTCAGAGACTCTACGGGTTCAGAGGCTTTGATGGGTGTCAGGGGCTTTGTGGTCAGAGACTCTACGGGTGTCAGGGGCTTTGTGGGCGTCAGAGACTCTACGTGTCAGGGCTTGTGGGCGTCAGAGACTCTACGGGTGTCAGGCTTTGTAGGTGTAGAGACTACGGGTTCAGGGGCTTGGGGCAGAGACCTAGGGTGTAGGCCTTTGTAGGGTCAGAGACTCTACGGGTGTGAGGGGCTTTGTAGGTGGTCGAGAGACTCTACGGGTGTCAGGGGCTTTTAGATCAGAGGCTCTACGGGTGTCAGGGCTTTGTGGGCGTCAGAGACTCTACGGGTGTCAGGGGCTTTGTAGGTGTCAGAGACTGATCTAGCAGGCACTACGGGTGTCAGGGGCTTTGTAGGTGTCAAGAGATGCTACGGGTGTCAGGGGCTTTGGTGGTGTCAGAGACTCTACGGTGTGAGGGGCTTTGTAGGTGTCAGAGACTCTACGGGTGTGAGGGGTTGTAGGTTGCAGAGACTCTACGGGTGTCAGGGCCTTGGGTAGGCGTCAGAGACTCTACGGGTGTCAGGGGCTTTGTGGTCGTCAGAGACTCTACAGGTGTCAGGGGCTTGTAGGTGTCAGAGATGCTACGGGTGTCAGGGGCTTTGTAGGTGTCAGAGATGCTACGGGTGTCAGGGGCTTTGTAGGCTGATCATCAGAGACCTACGGTGTCAGGTTAAGGGCTAGTGGTGTCGGAGTTCGGCTTTGTGGGCGTCAGAGACTCTACGGGTGTCAGAGGCTTTGTAGGCGTCAGAAGATCCTACGGGTGTCAGGGGCTTTGTGTTGTCAGGGGCTTGTAGTTGTGCAGAGATGCTACGGGTGTCAGGGGCTTTGTAGGCATCAGAGACTCTATGGGTGTCAGGGGGCTTGTAGTGCGCAAGAGACTCTACGGTGTCAGGGGCTTATGGTAGGTGTCAGAGACAGTTGCGGGTGTCAAGAGGCTTTGTAGGCATCAGAGACTCTATGGGTGTCAGGGGCTTTGTAGGCGGCAGAGACTCTATGGGTGTAGGGCTTGTGGTGTTTGCAGAGACTCTACGGGTGTTCAGGGCTTTGGGGTGGTTGTCAGAGACTCTACGGGTGTCAGGCTTGTAGGCGGCAGAGACTTATGGGTGTCCGGAGCTTTGTGGGCGTCAGCGGTTTGACCAGCTCCTCCTCGGTAACACCTTGAGGATCGCCTCACAGACAAACCTGTACTGGCTCTGGAAGCAAACAGAGCAAAGAGACCAAGGTTAAATGGGAGTGAACAGTACCGATGACAGCAAGGTCATAGAGGAACTAGATTCAACTAGAACAGCAGAAACATAGCTCAGGCCAACACATTCCGCTCTTGCTAGATGCGCTAGAATTACACACAAATCCAAATTTGTTAGTATTTTTTTGTCTTCGGATGTGATTTAGGCACTGACATGGACTTAGAACATCGATTTCCATTGTTTGTCTATGAATAATTGTAATAGTGAAAGTTAAAAACTGAAGATTTTTTTTTATTTGGGCCCCCTTAGAATTGTTTATTAKCCATTATTTTACCAGGTATATTGACAGAAAATACATATCTTGTACACCAAGGACCCGGGGTAGAGTTGCTGTGTAGAGAAGAATAAGCTATAAAATAACAAATTAGCAGCTTGCGACATGCTCATTTCTTTTTAAGTAGCTCTTATGCTAGAAAAGTTTGGAGACCCCTGGTCTAAGCCAACCCRGTCTGTTTTGCCCCATAGTCGCGCACGTGTCGGCTTTGTTGCTAAACAACCAACCCGTCTATTGAGGAAAGAGCCTCTGCTCTTCGTCTCATTTCTATTGCATGACAGATCAGATTACCGGAGTCTGGATCATCATGGCCCTCTGGTCTCTCATTGTCCTCACGATATCCAYCGGATACACGGGCTGATTGCACTCAATCAAACACATGGCTGTTTCCATGGTGATGAGCACCCCCGTCCGACCAATCCCAGCGCTGCACAGAGACACAGAGGARGAGGTGAGTGAGATGAGGCTGAAGATGGCAGCAARGACAGAAGAGGATTCAAATCCTCATTCCCGCTACTTACACTGCAATCAACCACTGTTGCTACAACAACATGCAAAGTGTCTTAACATCTGATTCGAAGAAAAAGGGAACATGTTTTTCTTTAAGCCAGGTTATGAGGCAGATGTACAAAGGCTTATATTTTTCAAAGATGTTGTGTAAAATTCCMTAGACCTACTTCAAAGCTGTATCAACAGCGAGATGGCTTACAGATGTTAGTTGAGGGGATAAGAGCTTACTCGTTAGTGTATGCAGTATTTGTGTAAGAACTAGACCTTACCTGCAGTGTACGATCACTGGCTCCTCCTTGCCCCCCCTCTTTCTGCGGACCAGACTGACAAAGTCCAGGAAGTCAGAGTAGTCGTCTGGTACACCGTGGTCAGGCCAGGCCATGTACTGGATCTGAGTCAGCGACCTGCTCTCCTCACTCTGGATATAATCAATCAAATSTATTTTTATGTTTTTATACTTTTTTTCATACAGTTTTCACTAAATGCAAGAAYTAATCTCGGTTAYCCCAGAAATAAAATCTCAAGTCATTTTGGTCAGATGCTCGATGTTTACGTAGTCTGTCCTGGAGAGATGATACAAGAAATGGTCCTTACCTCCAGGTGTGTGAGAGTTATCTCTCTGACCAGGAATGCTGATTGCTCTTCTTCTGTCACACAGGACACCTGGAAGTCCCCATGGGTAGCGATGGCACCAGGGTTGGGCCAATACTGATGACACTTCACCTGGGAATGAAACAAAAGGATCATTGGAGATAAGAGGAGGAATAGTTTGTCTATTTTCTTTGRGGGGAATGGAAACGTCTTCAATTTTCACCTCATACGTTACCACAAGAAATTCCAAAACGAGACCAAAAGCATTGGGAAGGGGCTGAAATGGAGAGAGCGAACCCTGGTTGGGGACGTGACATACCCGTCCTCTCTCCACCTGCGTGGTGAGCATGACCACCATGTTGGAGCCCTGTTCCCAAGTCATCCTCCAGAAGTCAGAGCAGGTGGCGGGCAGCGGGCCCTGGCACGCGATGTAACGGTTTACAGCACTGGGCGCTGGGATCACCATCTATGGGCCAGGAGAATGGCATGGGTTGGCAAATATACASATACGTATAGCTGCATATTGGCAAATTCATATTTCAGTCTATGTACACACACTTTAAGAAGTGTTGAGTATCTATCAAGAAAAGTCAATCTCTTTCCGGGGGTGTTTTTGTCTGTGTGATATTCATTACCTAGCCGAAGGAAGYTGTCCGGTCTTGGTAATAAAATCAAAGATTGTGGCGTATATATCAAAGAGTGTTGAGTATCAAGAAAAGAAGAAGGGAGAAGGCCCTCACATTGATGTAATTTGCATTGATATAGTCCCCATCCTTGCCCTTCAGAATAACCCTGGTTGCATCATCTGTGAGAGGGCAGATACAGGAAGAGAGAGAGGATGAGAGAAGAAAGGGGTGGCAGTTGAGACAGAGGGCATTTACTTACGTCATTGTATGAGGAAGTACAGCATAAGATGTCAGTTCTGATGGTTCAGTATACTCACACGGTGAAATGTCTCGATATCGATTTTTGGAAATGTTCTGAGGTAATTTGGCACATGACATTGTCAACCCGGGCCTTTTCCGGTAGAGTTGCTGAGAAACATCACAACAAAAAAACAATGGTTAACATTTGTCCTAAGTTAACTGAAGTTCAGACCGGGCCATGACATGAGCTTGGTTTCTAGGTTACACTAAACCACAATTCTCACTGATAACCCATGAGTGGAACACAAACAGGAAACGTTTGAGGCAGTGTGGAGCAATAACAGGAAGCAATAGACTTTCAATATTTCCTTACATCTCTCTATTTCACTCTCGTCCATCTCTCTTTCTGGTAAATGACGTATATGCTATCTGATCAGTCTTAGCCATGTGCAATGTGAAATACATTCTAGAACCAGTGGAATCTTTGAATAACCAACTGCATTTAATAACATCAAAGTGGACTGGGAGCAGTTCAGAGACACAGGGGCCATGGGGCCACAGAGGTAGCGCTAGTTATTTGGCCCATGTGAACAACAAGCATAATACTATAGTTAGGATAAGTGGACTAACATCACAACACAGATAGAGCAAGGAGCCAGATAATACACTAAATGTATAAATCTGAAGCATCCTGGTGGCCGGCAGTGGGGGAGTATGGAGTGAGATGGATCTGGGCCTACATTCTGTAGATTTTCTCATCGAAGAAGCATCTCCATACAGTTTTCTGTTCCCAAAACAAGAATCTGTTTACGGACAGAGTGGACTAAGTTTGTGAACTTTACCCTTTGCCAACGTTTCCAAAAATGGCTTTGTTTAGAAGGAATGCAAGGGCAAATYTAGTTATTGCACACGAGCACTTCACAGAGTAGGCGTTCCCCAATGGAATTATGCAAATAGTTATAAAAATCTTTGAACAAACTGTGCCTGTATGGACCCAGTACTCACAGGTTGGCATTTAATTATAATATCATTTGGTGGGTTCTTATATTAGTCCTATTTSATGTGTTTTCTTGCATATCCCAACTCCCTCTGAGACACCTCTCGGAGAGTGAGGTCACGACCAGGGTCAGTCATTGTCAACGACGACCCTGGAGCAATTAGGGTTAAGTGCCTTGCTTATTGGCACATCGACAGATTTTTCACTTTGTCACTCTAACCACTAGGCTACCTGCAACCCTCATTAATGAAATCTCTTATTGGGATGACTCATGTATTGGAGGCAGCTCTTCAGGGAACCAGCTGGCACAGGGACAAAGTCATAAAATCTGATTTGAAACCTAACCCTAATGTTAACCCCACATAACAAAATAAACATTAACAACAACAAAAATATAATAATAATACCACACTGCTAACATTATGCCTAACCCTAACCTTACATTAAGACCAAAAAACACATTTTTGTTTTCATACATTTTTACAATATAGCCAATTTTGACTGCAACTGGCCCATCRACCAGAAATCACTCAGCTCTGCCTCCAGGACAAGATTCATCCCAATAAACGTCAACCTTCCAAGTACTCAGGCCCTCCTTCAGCTAAACATAAACTATATTTTCTAGTATATGTGGACTAACATCAAACTGCTGCTGTACGGCRCCAGTGCTCAAGCCTTCTTTCAGCTGTAGTATGGAGTCTCTCCAGCAGGATGGGTGGTGGTCTGGCTGGTCCTGGGGCTGGTCCTGGGGAGCCCTCTCTGGGGAGTACTGGTAGTTAGACTCCGTATCTCCATCCTCCAGCTTCTCCTCCTCCACCAGGTCATACATGGCTGGAGGAACGACAGGAAGGATGACAGCGTGATTGAACATTGCACATTCATTGCAGGTGATAGGAACTCAGAAAACCAAGAAAAGGGAACGGCAGAAAGGCAGCAGCCAAATGAAAAACGTCCCTCCCAAGTGAATACACTGTCAGACTGATGCTTTGCCTTAAAGCTGAGATCCCCATTAGGCGAGACAGCGCCACTGGCTGCCCCAGGCGCATTTGTAATTGTTTTGGTTTTGAAAAGGAGAAGAGCATCCGGAAACGTAATAAAAAAAATATATATATCGTAGTACATACTCTTCTGTTGTATCGCACGTGCAACGATGTCCGAGGGAATAAAACAGTGTTTGCTATTAGAAGTAATGTCTTTGTTGTTGTAATATCCCAAACGGACGTGGCCATTTCACCGCAAAGGACTCCAACTTTAATCAAACCAATGCCCATAGTATAGTGCAACTGTATCGACCCAATATAGGACAGGCAAGCTATGGTCCCTCACTCCCTCTTGTTTCAGGGACAGGCAAGCTATGGTCCCTCACTCCCTCTTGTTTCAGGGACAGGCAAGCTATTATTGGTCCCTCATCCCTCTTTGGTTTCAGGGACAGCGAAGCTATGGGTGCCTCACTCCTTTGTTAGGACAGGCATAGCTAGGTCCTCACTTCCCTGTGTTCAGGGGACAGGCAAGCTATGGTCTTCACTCCTCTTTGTCGAGGGAAGAGCAATCTATGGTCCCTCACTCCTCTTGTTTCAGTGGACAGGCAAGCTATGGTCTCTCACTCTCTTGTTTCAGGGACAGCAAGCTATGGTCCCTCACTCCTCTTGTTCGGGACAGGCAAGCTATGGTCCCTCACTCCTTTGTTTCAGGGACAGGCAAGCTATGATGCCCTCTACTCCCTCTTGTTTCAGGGACAGGCAACTAGGGTCTCACTCCCCTTTCTTGTTTCAGGGACAGGCAAGCTATGGTCCCTCACTCCTTTGTTTAGGGACACCAGGCAAGCTATGGTCCTCACGTCTCTTGTTTCAGGGACAGGCAAGCTATGGTTCACTCCCTCTTTTAGGAAGGCACGTATGGTCCCTCGACTCCTCTTTGTCTTCAGGGACAGGCAAGCTAGGTCCCTCACTCCCTCTTGCGTGTTTCAGGGACAGGCAAGCTAGGGTCCTCACTGCCCTGCTTGTTTCAGGGACAGGCAAGCTATGGTCCTCGAATCCTCTTGTTTCAGGGACAGGCAGCTATGGTCCCTCACTTCCTCTTTGTTTAGGACAGGCAAGCTATGGTCCACTCCCTTGTCAGGGACAGGCAAGCTATGGGCCTCACTCCCGTCTTGTTTCAGGGAACAGGCAAGCTATGCCTCACTCCTCTTGTTTAGAGGTACAGGCCAGCTATGGTCCCTCATCCTCCTTGTTTCAGGGACAGGCAAAGTCTATGGTCCCTCACTCTTTGTTTCAGGGACAGGCAGCTATGGTCCCACTCCCTTTGTTTCAGGACAGGCAAGCTATGTCTCCGACTCGCTCTTGTTTTCAGGGAATGGCAAGCTATGGCCCTCACTCCCTCTTGTTTCAGGGGACAGGCAAGCATGGTCCCTCAACTCCTCTGTTTAGGGACGGCAAGCTATGGTCCCTCACTCCCTCATTGTTTCAGGGACAGGCAAGCTATGGTCCACTGCACCCTCTTGTATTCAGGGACTAAGGCAAGCCTTAATGGTTCCCCACTCCTCTGTTTCAGGACAGGCAGCTATGGTCATCACTCCCTTTGTTCAGGACAGGCCAATGCTGGTCCTCAACCCTCTTGTTCAGGGACAGGCACAGCTATGGTCCCTCACTCCTCTTGTTTTCAGGGACAGGCAAGCTATGGTCCCTCACCCTCGTTGTTTGAGGACACGGGCAAGCTATGGTCACCCTGCTCTGCTATTGTTTAACGGGAAAGGCAGGCAGTGGTCCCCACTCGCAGTCTTTGTGTCACGGGACAGGCCAAGCTATGGTCTCACGTCCCGTTTGTTTCAGGGACAGGCAAGCTATGGTCCCGTGCAGCTCTCTGTTTCAGGGACAGGCAAGCTATGGTCTCACTCCCTCTTTTTCAGGGACAGGCAGCAGTGGTCCTCACTCCCTCTTGTTTTCAGGACAGGCAAGCTATGGTCCTCACTCCTCTTGTTGTCAGGGACAGGGCAAGCTAATAGGTCCCTCACTCCTCTTTGTTTCAGGGACAGGCAAGCTATGGGCCCTCACCCCTCTTGTTTCACGGACAGCAAGCTATGGCCTCACTCCCTCTGTTTCAGGACAGGCAAGCTATGGTCCCTCACTCCCTTGGTTCAGGGACAGGCAAGCTATGGCCGCCTCACTCCCTTCTTGTTGTAGGACAGGCAAGCTATGGCCCCTGTCAGGGACAGCAAGCTATGGTCTCACCCTCTTGTTTCAGGACAGGCAAGCTAGTCCCTCACTCCCTCTGTTTCAGGGACGGCAAGCTATGGTCCCTCACTCCCCTGTTTTCAGGGACAGGCAAGCTATGGCCCTCACTCCTCTTGTTTCAGGGACAGCAAGCTATGGTCCTCACGTCCCCTTGTTCAGGGACAGGCAAGCTATGTCCCTCACTCCCTCTGTTTCAGGACACGGCAAGCAATGGTCCCCACTCCTCTTGTCAGGAAGGCCAAGTATGGTCTCACTCCCTCTTGTTTCAGGGGACAGGGCAAGCTATGGTCTCATCCCTCTTGTTTCAGGGACAGGCAAGCTATGGTCCCTCACTCCCTCTTGTTTCAGGGACAGGCAAGCTTATGGTCCCGCACTACCCCCTGTTTCAGGACAGGCAAGCTATGGTCCCTATCCCTCTTGTTTCAGAGGACAGGAAGCTATTTTATTGGTATTTATTAGCGATCCCCATTCTTTTAGCAAACAACAACTACTCTTCCTGGGCATATGCACTCCCTCTTGTTCTAGGGAAGGCAAGCTGTGGTTTTACAAACACTTGCTGGTAAAAAATGGAATAATAACACATGCCATTTGCGAGAAGATTTTATCCAAAGTGACTTTTTAGTATGGATGGTGCCGAAGCAGGAAACCCACTATCGCCTGGCTTGCCTATGCTCTACCAACTGAGCTACAAGGACCGCAAAGATCATAAATACCGTAAAGGACCACAAGGCCCCGTTAGAGGGCTGTTCTGTTCTCTCGCTGCACCGTTGGGTCTGACCAGCAGGTTACCTCCTGAGTCGCTCTCCCCACAGCTGGCCTTGATGAACATGACCACCTGGTCGTGGGGTGCTCTGAGATGTCCTGACCGTAATTCAAGAACACCTGGTCTCCCTCGTTCAGCCGCGGAACACACAGGTCAGCCTGGGGAGGCATTAAAACAATAGAAGAGAAACGTGTGTTTTTCATTATTCATTACCTTGTAAGGCATTGAGAAAGTCAGGGGTTTGGGACACGTACCGGTTCCCGGCACTCGGGACACGATCACAGAAGCATCTTCTTGTCCAGCCCACCCTTCACATGAATCCAATTGTCTTGTTCGCCGGGCATATTAAATGAACACCAGATTGTCATGAGGAAGCACTCCATTGGGCTGTGAGAGCGAAGAAGAAACACAGAGACACAAACAACGTTCAAGTCAAACGAAATCCCAGTCGGTGTGCAGTGAGTGTGTGTGCGTAGATCTCTCTCCTACATAATTTGTCTTCTGACAGAGCGTGTCATACAGCTCATTGATTGGTGTCCAACTCCTGCTGGAGTGGGACTGGGACGGCTGGACAGAGGCCTCACGGTCTGTAGGGCACGGGCGGGGCTGGCCGTCGTGTCGAGTCGGGACCTGGACACAGCAAATCCAAATGATCCTTCGCCGGAAAAAACAAATACAGTAATTTCTCCAAACACTAACTGGCTGTATTGAGAAAAGTCAATAATCAATAAAATGTCTTATTGTGCCTCCATTGGGTATACAGAACCGGAAATACTCTTGAAACGAATCATTCCAGGACGGAATGCGATTACGTCATATCAGAGAATAAAGTCATCCGAAGACCAGGAATAAACCCTTCCCCCTATTCCATCATTGCTCAGTGCATAGCCTCAACCGGGACTAGAGCAGCTTACGAGCCCCTGGGAGATGGCGCTGTGTGTCCTACCAGGATATTACCCTCAGCTTGATGTGTTCATGTACTGTTCATTACTTCCCCCAGTCAGAGAACATCCATGTTGTTTAGCCTGCTGTTTGCCTCGAGCAGAGCTGAGCAGACCCTGGTGGAGCGTTAACTGGTTGCGACAGCACTCACCAAAAAACAAACAGCGTCTAGCCCATGGACTGCCTCAAAAGGAGTTTACACAGAGATACACAGAGAGCGATGAGCGATAAGGTCAAAACGACATGCACAGTTACACTGAAGAAGTGGCCTATAGAAAGAGGAAAACAGACGTGAGCAGATCAGAGAGAGAAGAGAGAGAGAGAGAGAGAGAGAGAGGAAGAGAGAAGAGAGATAAGAAGAGAGAACGAGAGAGAAGAGATGAGAGAGAGAGAGAGAGAGAGAGAGAGAGGAGAAGAAGAGGGAAGAGAGAGAGAGAGAGGAGAGAGAGAGAGAAAGAGGAGAGAGAGAGAGAAGAAAAAAACGATCCAAGCCCGAAACAAACACACCAAACCCACTTCAAAGAATTCTGCTCTTTCTCAATTCACATGCAGAGAATAGTGTCTGTGTGTCACCATCCTTCACTGACATGAGTGAAAGAGAAAACGGTGGTAATGGCATATTCCTTGATGTTATGAGAAGATTTGCAAATGGCTAGCCCACCTATCTGTGTTATTAACATAACAAACTTCACCATTGTGATGTGCCTGCAGCCCCAACCTACCGCGCCAGCTCTTTGGCTTCGGCAGCCTGCCAAGCCTCCACCTCATATGGACGCTTAATGACAGCCATAAAGAAAGCCTATTTTGTAGTCTCAGGCAAGCAGAGCTTGTGCTACAGCCCCGGGTATTACATAATAAAAAACAAACGGTTTTAAAGACATAGAAGAATTTCAGAGCGGCGTGTGTGTGTGTGTGTGTGTGTGTGTGTGTGTGTTGGTGTGTGTGTGTGTGTGGTGTGTGGTGTGTGTTGTGTGTGTGTGTGTGTTCTGCGCCGATGATGACGACATTCAACCCATCAAGTCTCGATGAAAGAGATCGCATGGCCCGGTCCTTTTGGTTTGAAAATTCAAACGCACTCGCACATCTGAGCTGATCTTTTGTTGCAGGTAGCATGACAACGGCTTGAGGATCATATGTAGAGATATATTAAAGAGACATGATACACTCAAATGCATGAGTATACTATCAAGAGCAGGTGTGCAGGTTCTTCTTTTTTTCTGTTCTTTGGTTTTGAAATGACTCAGGGCTGTGGTTCCGTGGGCAGTGTGTGCAGACAGACTTAGGGTAGAATCTAGGCCTGCATGCGATTGGCCTGGTTGAGGAGGCTGACTTTGATGTAAACGTGTTGGCAGGCGAGCATGTCTGGATAGTTCACATGGTCCAGCGAGGTGTCCCACGGAGGCGGCCGCCGAGGCGCTCTTGGCAAACTTGGATTCATGCTGGAGACAGAAGGAGAGCGAGGAGGGAGATGTAAGGTACCGAGTGTATGTCACGCAAGGTTATTTAGGTTACTAGACATTGCGGCTCCTCCTCTTAACATGTGATTGCCCGAAGTTCCTTCCCCATCCGTTCCCCGAAGTGCTGCACTTGTTCGAGTCCCGCCTCATGTGATTCGAACTAAGAATGTAACTGTTGCTTACATTACGGGTTAGGGCTACTATGCTGAGGGTCTGTGGGGGTGCCGGTGCGGCGGCTGATGGATGGAGGGATGGACTGGGAAGTGCAGTCAGGCCGGAACTCCAGGGCTTATGTCTGAGCGACCGCATGGAGACCGAGCTGCCACACCTCCCCAACAGGCACCCAACCAGGGAGTAGCCCTATACCCGTATGTAGAGCAAAACAGGTACATTCCTTAGTTTCGAATGCAATGAGCGGGACTGAACAACTGCACACTTCGGGAGACGGAGGGGAAGGAAAAGGCTAGATCTAGCATGTTAAGGAGGAGGAGCGGATTGGTCTGTAACTAAATTATCTTTGGGTGACAGTACAGCGCGGGTACCTTACATCTCCCTCCTCCTCCTCCTCTTGTTAGCAGGAATCGCAAGTTGCCACGCACAGAGGCGCCTGCGGCGTCCATGCCGTGGGACGCTGCTGACCATGAAACTACCACGACCATGCCTTCGCCCTGCCAAACGGTTACCGAATCACAAGTCACCCCTCAACCAAGGCCAATTCCTATCAGCTAGATCTACCCGTGACGTCGTCGCCACAGCAGCACGGACACCACGCCCTAGTCATTGTCAAACAAAAGAACAGAAGAAAAAGAAGAAACCTGCACGACTGCTTTGATGTAGTATTCACTGCTCTTGGATAGTATCAATCTGCTCTTTAATAAATCTGCTACATATCGATCCTCAAGGCGTTGTCCAGTGCACTGCAACAAAGATCAGCTCAGATGTGGAGTGCCTTTTGAAATTTTCAAACCAAAAACGGCCATGAGCATGCTCTTTTCATCGAGACTTGACTTGGGTTGAATGTCGTCTACCGCAACACACACACACAGCAACACACACACACAACACACAACAACACACACACACAACACACACACACACACACACACACACGACAACACACGCCCTCTAAGTTCTGATGGTCTTACAAACGTTTGTTTTATATGTATACCCGGGGCTGTTAGACCAAGCCTCCGCTTGCCGGAAGATACAAAAATAGGCCTCTTTTATGGCTGTCCATGTTAAGCGATCCATAATGAGTTGGAGCTTGCGCAGCGGCCGAAGCCAAAGAGCTGCAGCGGTGGTTTGGGGCTGCAGGCACATCACAATGGTGAATTGCTTGTTATTTAATAACACAATAGAGTGGGCCTGAGCCATGCAAATCTTCTCAATAACATCAAGGAAATATGCCTTACAACCGTCTCTTTCACTCATGTAGACAGTGACGGATGGTGACACACAGACACATTCGCTGCTGTGAATTGAGAAAGAGCAGAATCTTTGAGTGGTTTGTGTTGTTGTTTCGGGCTGGATCGTTTTTTTCTTCTCTCTTCTCTCTCTTCTCTCTCTCTCTCTCTTCTCTCTCTCTCCTTCTCTCATCTCCTCTCTCTCTCTCTTCTCTCTCTCTTCTCTCTCTCTCTCTCTCTCTACCCCCCCCCCTCTCCCTCTCTCCTCCGCCCCCCCCCCGCCCCCCCCCCCCCCGCCCCACCCCCCCCCCACTCCTCCCCCCCACCCCCCCTCCCCACCCTCTCTCTTCCTCCCCTCCCGCCCTCCTCCCTCCCCTCCCCCCTCCCGCCCCCCCCTCTCACCCCCCCCCCCGTCTCTCTCTGCTCGTCGTCGCTCTCCTCGTGCCAACAATCCTTCCTCCTCTTCGAAGGCCTTCTTCAGTGTATGTGCATGTCGTTTTTGACCTTAATCTGCTCTCTGTGGTCCTCTGTGTATCCCTGTGTACCTTTTGAAACGTCCATTAGGGCTAGACGCTGTTTGTTTTGGTGAGGTGCTGTCGCAACCAGTTAAGCCTCCACAGGGTCTGCTTCAGGGTGCCTGAGTGCACGCAGGCTAACAGAATCATGGATGTTGCTGGACTGGGGGAAGTCATGAACGTATGAACCACACGCAGGGTATATCTGGTAGGAACAAGCACAGCGCTCTCCCAGGGGCTCGTAAGCTGCTCTAGTTCCGACAAGGTTAGGTATAGCACTGAGCAGATGATAGGACATAGGGGGAAGAAGTCCTATGATACTGAGAAAACCCTGCTCGACTGAGCCCTGTAGATTCGTGGACACAGAAATAGTCATCTGCCTTCTGAGAAATGGGTCCCAGCGTCGAAGAAATATTAGCTTTTTAGGGTAAGCTTGGAACATCACAGTTTCCACTGTGTAGTTCATGTTGTAGAGTGGTTTCGCAGGTACATGTATAACCTCAAAGGGAAGGCACACG
>NC_036852.1:5996259-5998493 GCF_002910315.2 Salvelinus sp. IW2-2015
CGACATGGCAAGCTATGGTCCCTCACTCCCTTTGTTTCAGGACAGCAAGCTAGGGTCCCTCACCCTTGTTCAGGGACAGGCAAGCTATGGTCACCTCACTCCCTCTTGCTTTCAGGGACAGGCAAGCTATCGGTCCCTCACTCCCTCTTGTTCAGGAAGGCAAGCTATGGTCCCTCACTCGCTCTTGTTTCAGGACAGGCAAGCTATGTCCCTCACTCCCCTTGTTTCAGGACAGCAAGCTATGGTCCCTCACTTCCCTCTTGTTTCAGGGACAGGCAAGCTATGGTCCCTCACTCCTCTTGTTTCAGGGACAGGCAAGCTATGGTCTTCAACTCCTCTGTTTCAGGGACAGGCAAGCTATGGTCCTACACTCCCTCTTGTTCAGGACAGGCAAGCTATGGTCCCTCACTCCTCTTTGTATTCAGGGACAGGCAAGCTATGGTCCTCACTCCCTCTTGTTTCAGGGACAGGCAAGCTATGGTCCCTCACTCCCTCTTGTTTCAGGGACAGGCAAGCTATGGTCCCTCACTCCCTCTTGTTTCAGGGACAGGCAAGCTATTTGGTATTTTGTATTTTATTAGGATCCCCATTAGCTTTTGCAAAAACAGAAGCTACTCTTCCTGGGGTCCACTATGGTCCCTCACTCCCTCTTGTTTCAGGGACAGGCAAGCTGTGGTTTTACAAACACTGCTGTAAAAAAATGGAATAATAACACATGCCATTTAGCAGAAGATTTTATCCAAAGTGACTTTTTATGTATGGATGGTCCCGGGAATCAAACCCACTATCCTGGCGTTGCCATGCTCTACCAACTGAGCTACAGAGGACCGCAAAGGATCATAAATGACCGTAAAGGACCACAAGGCCCGTTAGAGGGCTGTTCTGTTCTCTCCTCACCGTTGGGTCTGACCAGCAGGTTCAGCTCTCCTGAGTCGCTCTCCRCACAGCTGGCCTTGATGAACATGACCACCTGGTCGTGGGTGTGCTCTGAGATGTCCTGACCGTTAATCAGAACCACCTGGTCTCCCTCGTTCAGCCGCGGAACACACAGGTCAGCCTGGGGAGGGCATTAAAACAGAATAGAAGAGAACAGTGTGTTTTTCATTATTCATTACATGTGAAGGTCATTTGAGAAYTTCAGGGGTTTGGCAGTGACGGTGGCCAAGGTAGTAGGACACGTACCGCTGTTCCCGGGGCCACTCGGGACACGATCACAGGCATCTTCTGGTCCAGCCCACCCTTCACATTGAATCCAAATCGTCCTTGTTCGTCGGGGCACATTTTAATGAACACCAGATTGTCATGAGGAAGCACTCCATTGGGCTGTGAGAGTGAAGAAGAAGAAACACAGAGGACAAAACAACGTTCAAGTCAAACGAAATCKCAGTGTGTGTGCGTGAGTGTGTGTGCGTAGATCTCTCTCCTACCATAGTCTTGTCTTCTGACAGAGGCGTGTCATACAGCTCATTGATGTGGTTGTCCAACTCCTGCTGAGAGTGGGACTGGGACTGGCTGGACAGAGGCCTCCTGGTCTGCTTAGGGGGCAGAGCGGGCGGCTGGCCGTCGATGGTCGAGTCTGGTGACCTGGACACAGCCAAATCCAAATGAGTCCTTGCGGCAAAATACAAATACAGTATTTATCCAAACATCAACTGGCTTTATTGAGAACAAGTCAATAAATACATAAATTAAGCGTGTTATTGCGTGTGCCTTCCCCTTTTTGAGGGTTATACATGAACCTGGAAACACACTCTGACTCAACATYAACTACACAGTGGAAACTGTGATGTTCCAGAGCTTAACCTCTAAAAAGTAATATGTTCCTTTCACGTGACCCATTTCTCAGAAGGCAATGATCATCTTCTGTGTCCACTGAATCATTACAGGGCTCAGTCAGAGCAGAGGGTTTTCTCAGTTCATAGGAACTCTTCCCCCTATGTCCTATCATTGCTCAGTGCTATAGCCTCAACCTGTGGACTAGAGCAGCTTACGAGCCCCCTGGGAGAGGCGCTGTGTGTCCTACCAGGATATTACCCTCAGCTTGATGTGTTCATGTACTGTTCATGTACTTCCCCCAGTCAGAGAACATCCATGTTGTTTAGCCTGCTGTTTGCCTCGGAGCAGCCCTGAGCAGACCCTGGTGGAGGTTAACTGGTTGCGACAGCACTCACCAAAACAAACAGCGTCTAGCCCTATGGACTGCTCAAAAGGAGTTTACACAGAGATACACAGAG